>NC_068972.1:22710137-23014973 GCF_016808095.1 Vigna angularis | reverse complement strand
AATTGATTGTTAAAGAAGCGTCATTGCAAAATGAATCACGCGCCATAAACCCATTCCCAATTCCAGCATTTCACCAAATGCCACGGCAGCAGAAAAAAAAATTGAAAACTCAATTCTAAATTTAGCATCAGCTGACACGTAAGTGGGTAAGATTTTGGTAGGTCAATATATCGTGTTTTCTTTATTCTAAAAACTGAGAACAAGAAAAAAAAAGGTAAAGAGACAAATTGAAAAAAAAAATGAAGAAGAAGCATGAAGGACTTATTTTCATGAATTAAGGGAAGTCTCTCTTACTATTATAATTTATTTGAGAATCATAGATTTTAAAATCCTTATGATTTAGAGTACTATTAATGAAACAAGAATGTATGAAAACTACAACTTATAACCAAACGTGTTAAAAGTAGATATTACAGGCAAAATTCACGAAAAAAACAGGTTAAGGACAATTGAACCAAATATTAAAGATAATGAAACATTAAAGCATTTTCAGGAGTATATATGGTGAAGGTAGATTTACTTTTGCGCGTTACAAAGTAAGAGTTGGCCTTCTTCTGGAATTGATTTTGTAATGATGGCCACTTTGATAGCCAACCAAACTTGTCAATATTATAGCACTAGTAAGAATTCCAATCTTTCTACTGTGATAGGTATCCCTATTCAACATAGAATAGGGAATCCATGAAATTTTGATCATAACACATGCAGGAATTCACTTAGCTGAAATTTGAAGCCCTGGCTACACCTTAGCCTGTTGTTCCATCCATTTTGCATGGTTAGAATTGTCTATTACAAGAACATACAGAATCGGGTAAAATTCAGCCCTAAACTGAACATAACCTGTCCATAATACACAACAAGAAAAGGGTTCCTACTCCATCTATTAATTTACACAAGCAAACCTGCTGCTTGTAAAGACAAAATCAGGAAAACATGGTACTAAAAATCTCGTAAAAAAGAAAACCAGTTCTTAGCTAGAAGCAAGGAGTGTTACAGGTGAAATAGAATCAGCAAACTTATCGACCATCTCCACATCTTTGGTACTTGTACATCCTATTGATGAACTACTTGTGTCAACACTTGAGGTCAGTGTTGTCCTCAAACAGGAATTCCCAGCTTTGTTATCAGTAACAGATATAGAAGGCTCCATGCTATAGGCAGAGTAACTTATGGTGCTAACATACTTCTCCAAATGACCAGCAGGTTCTTGTGAGAATCCCTTTGTGTTCTCATCCAACTGCTTCAAGAAGCACTCCTCTATCTCGCTTAAAGATTCAGCTTCCCCTTCACTGCTGTGGCCATAGTGAGCATCATAATCTGATTTGGCGCCTCTCAATTCACCGCTAGTGTCCATTTCTCGCTGACTGTCGTATTCATCCTCTGATTGGCGACCCGATGAATGAAAAGACATGGAAGAATACCCACCTGGTGTTGTTTCTTCACGTTCTCGAAGTGTCTTCATGATAAGTGTCTTGAGTAAATTCATCACTTGAACCGCGTGCATCAGGGCAGTTAGAGGATCAGACATCTGTCCAGAAAACAAAGATGAATTAAAAACAGGCCTTTTAGTTCTAATGTGCAAGAGCTAAAATAACCTACTGTTAGCAAAAAAAAAAATGGCAGCTTGTTTTGATAATGAAACCTAAAGTTTTCTCATGTGAATGAAGACAAAAATGATAGATAATTTTTTTTACGAACATGTCTGTATAACCTAGGATTAAAAACTGCTGAAAGTATTCCTAAATATCTGCAGTTTGAAAATGAATGATTTGATTTAAGAATTTATGTAATGTTTAAACACTATTATGTTATTTATATGTTTTTTTGGTGTCACGGGGTACTATTCAAGAGATCTTTTAAGGGGTTGATCCCTTTCGACAAATATTCTTTCAGACAAACAGACAACCTTTCACCACATGCTTAAGGAACATGGTAAATATAGTTCGATTTTAGAACTAGAATATTGTTCCTATTTAAATTTTGTGTTACACTTTAGCCCAGAAATAATAGTTCAATAAACTACTCTGCATAACATATTTCCTCTTCTTTCAAACAACATTTAAAAAAAAAGAAAAACAACAAAATAGATACAGACAGACAATGAGTATGTCAGCATACCTGAGTCATGTTTGGAGCAAAAACCATAGCAATATTTCTTGCATTCATTTTGTTAAATTCCTCCTCTTCTACAACATCGGCCATGAGATCAATGGCCCAGCTGAGTAAGGCAGACTCAGTTGGCTTTAGCTGCTTCACAAGATCAACAGATTCTTCTTCTGTGTTGCATTGAAGAACTTGCTCAGGGGAAAGTCCATCTAGCACTCCTGAAGGTAGCTCTCGGAACCAGGCTTTAATTAGTCCCGCCAAGCAGTGCACATCAATGTCATCAGGCACAATGCCCCTATTCAACTGGTCCCTCACATGCTCCTCTTGACTATTTTCTGGGTTTATGCGAAATATACCCTCAGCCTGGAAAGAAAAAACAAAAAGAAAGTTAATCTGAAACTCACTGGTTGCAAGAGCTTGCTGTTACAAAAGATAAAACACATAATACAGGCAGTACCTTTAAGCCTCTCTGTGAGTATAGCCGGTCCTGCATTAGCAAGAGAATAGTGGGGACACTGTTTCCTTTAGAATCATAAGAACACTGCATAGATTCTGCTGAGACGCCAAACACACTTACACTGCAAGCATTGGTGACAAGAAATCGCAAATTAAAATGATGCTATAAACATAGGAAAACCCAAAAAACCCTGCTAAATTGGGTTCAGCGAAGAATTAGGGTAAGAAATCAAGGCTGGACTATAACTTCTGAAAAATGAAATAGCAACAAAACAGAAAAATAAGAAACTCTAAACAAGATTGAGCAGTTCATTCCGTGGCTAACCAGGAACTTGTACAAGGAATTCCATGTCCTAACATGTGCTCAATCTCTATTCATCCCGTGCCCAACGAAGCATTTAACCAACATGTTCCCCAAATCCCAAACAATGAGAAGTTCCTCACTTCGCAACAATTTATACAAGAACAAGACTCTACAGGATCAGGACCAAAGTTAAACGAATAATGAACAACCCCAATGCACTAGTTTGAAAACGAACTAGCATAGACGCATAGAAGAAGTTCGGGCCACATTCTTCACCACCCTTAATGAAAGTCAAACCCTTTCTGTCTTCCACATATACACACCAAAAGCTCTTCCAAGCACACAAAAAAAAAGCCAAAAAAAAAAAAAAAACTTGATAGCATTTCAAACAAAACCCATTTGAAATCTAACAAAAAAAAATAAAAAGTATCCATTTAGAAAGAAAAGAAGTGGTAGTGGTTACCTAGCACTGGGGACCCTAGCAGGGATCTCAACTTCGAACTCATAAGGAAGACCGAGGAAACCATTGAAGCGGTCGAAGGTGACATGAGTGATGTGCTGAACGTTGGTAGGCCATCCGATCTCCATGTTATGGACGGTGGAGATTACATCGTCCGGTGGGTCCACCCTGCAGGAAACCATCGATTTTCTGATGGCCGCCAAGAGAAACGCCACGAGAGAGAGCTGGTTCTGCTGCTCTTCTTCTTCCTCAGCGGTTCGCGCCGCCCTCGACCGCTTCCCACCTCCGCCGCATCTACCGCCCTTGGTAACCATGACCACTCCGGTCATTCTCTCTCTCTCTTGCCTTGGAGATGTGGGAGTTTTTCAAAATTTTGAGGATGAATGAAACAATGAATTGGAGTTAATGGGTTTTGTTGGGTTGCATTCAATTTGGTTTTGTTTTGATGCTCTCAATGTTTAAAGTTCAAACTTCAAACGGCCATTCTTTTCTCTCTCTTCACTTTATGAATCTACTCTACCTCTCTTTCTTACCTCCATGTTTGCATTAATTACCACTCATGCCACTCTGCTTTATTAAATAATTCATTAATAACTTCTAATCCAAACACAAATAACGTTAACGCCACCTGCACAAGATGTCACATTATTATCTTTTATTTACAATAATAATAATAATAATAAATACTTGTACTTGTCCATTATACTTAATAACTATCCACATATACTTTCACTTTTCAAATCAAGACTTTCAACTAATTCACACACATTCAAAATGTTAGTTGATTTAGTTAGTAGTAATAAAATTTTCCTAAAATTATTGAGACTTATTGTCTCAAGTTTTTATTTCATTAGTAAGAGATATTTTGACAAAAAAAAAATAATTGATGCAAAAGATAATTTTAAAAAAATCTTTTTACCAAATGCATACATATTTTGAAAATTTGTCCTACCTATAATAAATACTATATAAATAGGTTTAATTGTACTTTTTTTTTTTACTTTAATGTGGATTGTGTATTATTTATGGCTTATTTAATCTTCTTGAGTTAATTAAGCTTTCAATCTAAAATAAAACAACTAATGAACCCTCGTATTATCATTTTATATCCAAGTTTTTCGGTTTATGTTGAAATTAGAATATAAATAAATGAAAACCGTTGAAGTGATAAATTTAATCAAAGTGGAAAAAAATTGGAATATTTTATAAGATATCTTAGGAGAATTTTTTATGAATTATATTTATTATTTTTATTGGAGAATTTTGAGAGGGAATCACAGTTTAAAAATTTTAATTAGTAATTTTCAGTACAGATATGGATTTAAGGATTTTAAGTAAACTAAATTTGACCGAAAACAAATTTTAATAAATTGTAAAATTAAAAATCAAGAGACCAAAATGCAAATATGATAATTTAAAAAAATAAAACCATTTTAATATATAGTGAAGGGATTAGGTGGTCTTACTGCTTTAGGTGGATACACATCATAATTTTATTTGTTTGATAAAAGGCTTAAGGATTTGGAAGAATGGAATCCTTGAATTCGAAGTTGTTAATGATTTGCTTCCCAAAACACCATGACAGTTATTAATCATTCAGAGAAAGTTGGACTTTGTTTATGCATTATTGCATCTTCTGGATTAGATGATCATTAATTTCCATTATTAGAAAAATAAACAATCCACTTTTCAAATTAAATCATCATCACTTAGGGGTTTCATTTCTCCATCCACGTACTGCTACGACTCAGATTTATGAACCTTAAAAACATTAAGAAATATTAGAGGTCAATTCTTCAATAAAAATAAATATAAGGACTAAAGCAAATCATAAACTTAAAAATAAATATAAGGATTAAAGGGAATAATAAATTTGAATATTGAGATTAAAATATTGTTAACCAACTTTTTTTTTCTAAATTATTCAATTTGTTTATTATCTATAGAATTTATTAAGATCCTGAAACTACTTTTTTCTCATTTTGTTTTTCAAGGTTTCGTCAAATGTTTTTCTTACCTTAAAATATATATTTCATTGTTTTTACTTATTTTTAATATTTTTATTTATTATTTTTTTTTTTGCATAAAAAACCTATCTTTCAATTTCAAGTATTTAAAACCTTTTATATTCTCATTTGATATTTATGTAACTTGATATTGATATTCAAGAAAAGAAAATATACATGAATATTTAATAACAAAATTTTTTTTTTAAAATATTTAATTAATTTTTAAAACAATAAAAGAGAGTATACACGCACATGTTAAAATATACAGATTCAGTAAAACTTTATTATTTGTTAAATATAGAAATAAAAATTATTCTGTATTTAGATCAAAACAATCAGACAGATACTTATTTTGAAGTTATCTATTCTACTCCTTTTCCTTCCAAAGCAATTTGTGTTAGTTTGTTAGGATATACATTTCCGTATTCCATCTAATTTAATCAAAATTAATAAAAAAAATAACACTGTTATATTATACATAAATAGATAAAATCTAAGTATAAAATAATTTCTGTTATAACACAATTCATTTTAAACTTTAAATTTTAATTAAAAATGACCAAAAAAACAAAAAATTATCTTAAATTAGATTATAAAATTCATAAGAGTAATTTTTTTTATAATACAATTAAGAATATGTATAGAGATATTATTTTTTGTATCTCTCTTGATATAGAAAATAATATTTAGTTTAATCAAATATTAGGATTAATACGAGTAATACATAAATTTTTAAATTAATTATGAGATATTCATATTTCGTCGTTTTTCATTTTGTATTCTCACACTTATTCTTATTTTAAAATTGTAAAATAAGTTATTTTTTATTTTTTATAAAAAAATTACATTAATGAATAAATTATAAAATATAAATTATATTTTTCTAATTCAATATTGTAAAATTAAATTACACTTAAAAATAATTTTCTTAATTTTAAGTGATAGAATCATTTAATCAATATTGTAATGTGTTGATATAACCAACACAAAAATAGGATTAAAATAAATTGTATATGTGAAACAAAGTGAGTTAATTTGACTCATACACTTAACTGATCATAGGTTGAGCTAAAAATAAATCATCTTAATTCACTTTTTGATGAATAAAAAATGTTGTAACCTTTCTTTCATTAATATTAGATGATTGACTCACTTAAGACCAATTTATTTTATATATTAATTGTAATACAATCAAAACAGATTATTTTTTTATAATAATATAATTATAGTGTTCACCTATTTTATCAAACTTTATTATAAAGATAAAAATTTAAAATTAAAGTTTTAACTTGATAATTTAACAAACAAATAAATTAAGTATCCAAATTATTCAAACTTTTTTAAGACATTACATTATTTCAAAACTCATATTGCCAACCTATATAATAAAAACTAGTAAATAATTATAATAATAAAATTTATTAAGAATGACAATCGGTCGTGTATTAATAATTAATACTGTCAAAATGAGTTGTAACACGCAAGCTAACTCGGTCCACCACGGGTTTGAACCATGTTAGGTTTGAAAAAAATGTAACTTTTTTATGCAGATTAGTTTACAATCTGGCTCACTTAGAACCCGGCTCATCCGAGTTGGCTCACCAACGCACCTAATTTAATTTAATTATTTATTATTTTTTGTTTCAATATTATTCGTTAGCATTTTTTTATTATATTGTAAATGAGATAAAAAAATGTTTCAAGAGAGAAAAATATTATAGATTTATCTATTCAAGACTTTGATATTATAGATGGATAAGTGATACAAAAATTATCAATATTAAAAACTTATTTGTTCACCTTTTGTGCTTCTTTTTGGATTACGCTTGGATTGTATGATATATAAATAAGTATTTATGAGTATCATAAATATCAATATATTTTTTTTTATAGTGAAATTTATTTATATTTTGAATTAAAAAAATTATAATTTTTTTTATTTAAAAAAATTATAATTAAGTGAGCTAGTGAGCCAACCCGTTTAACCCACCAACCCATGGTGGGTCGGGCCGGGTTCAAATTTTTTTCAGCTTGCTAATAAGTGAGTCGGATTAGGTTGGCTCACTAAGTGACCAACCTGTGGTGGGTCGAGCCGAGTTACCCGTTTTGACAGCTCTACTAATAATGCTTATTTGTTCCTCTTAAATATATCACTTCGTTATCCATCGTGTATCTATAAAAAAATATCTATTGATATTTATGATACTCATAAATACTTATATATATATATATATATATATATATATATATATACATAGAGAGAGAGATAATAGAAAACGAATATAATAGAATCTATTAACACATGATTAAAATAAAAGAAGAGATATATTATCTTTGTCACCTTCTTCAAGTTGGGGTAAGGATTATGAATACGAAGCTTGGAAATAGCATCATGGAAAAGAGAAGGATGGAGAGATTTGATGATGACATCAACTATTTTTCGTGCTGAAGGAATATGAAAATGATGTATGAGACTATCCAAAAGTTTATGTTGGATAAGATGTCAATCAATCTCAATATGTTTAATTCTCCCATGGAAAGTGGGATTCTTAGTTAATTAAATAGCAGAGTTGTTATCACAAAAGGTTGTATAAGGTGTGGCAATTGAGAGATGAAAATCTTGAAAAATGCATTAAAACCACAAGTAAGGAAGGCCAAAGCACGATGTTCAACTTTTGATGAAGACCTTGAGACAAAAGTTTGTTTCTTGGATTTCCAAGAAATCAAAGATCGGCCAAGGAAGATGGAAAAGCCAGGGTCTGGGCATCGAGTAATGACACAGGTAGCCAATTAGAATATGAATAGACTTGAATTTTAAGATTAGTTTTGGACTAATATAAGAGACCCAAGATAGAGGCATTTTTTAAACAACATAGAATTCTTAAAGTTTGTTGCATATGTGGTTCATGAGGGGAAAATACAAATTGGCTAAGTTGTTGTAAGCAAAAGAAATATCAGGTCATGTATATGCCAAATAAAGCAATCTCCCAATGATGTAGTAATAAGAGGAGAGATCAGGTAATAACAATCCTTCATCAGCATGCATTTTAACTGAAGGATCGAATTATGTGGATGTCGATTTGAAACCAAGAAGACCTGCTTTTATTATGAGGTTGAAGCAAAATTTCCTTTGGTTTATAACAAGACCAACTAAGGACCGAATTGTTAAAAAACGTGACACACACATAAATAATTTGTATTGTGATTCATTGTAATTATTTTCATTGAACCTTAACATCCTTTAAATAGGTGTAAATAGGACCTTAGAATAAGTACAAAATATAAAAAATAAAAATAAAATATCAATTGACTCAAAACAAAAAAACTACATAATCTATCTTTATCTATAACAATAAAATAATATTGCACCTAAATAATCAAAACTTTCAATTTATATCTTATCTCTATAAAAATCAAACTAATTTTATTAGACCTAAAATAATAAAATAAGACTCAAACAAAATTATTAATACACCCCTAAAATTTAAGTTTAATCCAACAAAACTCTCCCATAAACTTAAATTTTCCATCCTTCATCCCTACACTCCATTTTTCCATGTGTATCATCCCACATCAAGCTTGCTTCTTTCAACCAGATTTGGATTCTTCATTTTCTTCATGGTTTACTTCTCCTTTGCTTTGACTGACTTCTCAATTACCTTTGTCGATTTTATTTTCATTGTGACAATCATCTTTTTTACCTTGACCGAATTGCCTTTAACATTTGCTTACTTCCTTTTTGCTCTGGTCATCTTCCCAAAAACATTGTTGCTACAATGGTCAAATTGTAACTTCAACATTATTGTTTTTGAAATTCGATTTATCAGTGGCTACTTCACTATGATGGTGGTTCTCTATGCCAAAATTCTTCATTTTTTCTTTAAGCATCAAATTTAGCTTTCTTAGACATTGTATCTCCTCATCTTTTTATTTAAGTTTCTTCTCCACGACCTCCACCCTCATTATCATGACCTCCAACATCTTTTTCGAGCTTTGCATCATCACAATCGTGCTTTACTTGCACCCTACCGAGTTACTCACGTTCTCCACCAACTTTACCTAGTTGATCCTAGGGTCCTCATGATTTACTAAGCTTAACTCATCCATTGCAAGGACTGAACTAACCTCATCTATTACCAAGACCGAGCTCTTCACTTCCACACTCTCTACCAAGCTTTGTTGGTTGTCCAAGGATATCAGCAATTTGGTTAGGCTTCACTCACTCGGGCTCCCTTCATATTTCTCCGAGATATGGAGAGGCACCACCAAGCTAACCAGGTTGCTCTTAAGTTTAGTCGGCCTACTTGGTCTACACACAAAAACATATAAGCTCTCTAATTGGTTGTCATTTGAGCACTTTGCCATCAACAAAATTCTTATCTCTTCCTCTGCATCTTCAGTAAGGAGATTTGTCTCCCCCTTTCTCTTAACCTGACAATACTTTGCAATGTGGTCAAGCTTACCACAATTATATCATTTTCTGGATCTACACTCGTTTGCGTAATGGCCATGCTTACCAAACTTAAAACACACTTCACTTCTGATCGAACTCCTCGGCCTTTCCCTTGTGCTTGGTCATGTTAATTCTGCTAATCTATCTACTGACTAGTCTATTATTTGCTATCATCCTCAAAATCACCTTTTTGACGTCCTTCAGGACCTTGACCCTAAGTGTTCCAAGTATCTTCCTTCACTTTATGTTGTGCTTGAAGTGCTTGATCAAAGAGGCTGAAAGTTCTTCCTTCTCCTCTGTTCATTCGCCTCAAGCGACTTGGCAAGCTCTTCAACTAAGAGTGTTGCCAGGTCTTTGGACTTCTCAATGGCACAAATTATGTTTTCAAAATCATTTGTTACTGATATAAAGATCTTCTCCACGACCCGGCTAGTTGGCATTGACTTTCCATTCCTGATGATTTGATTTTCCACTTTCAGTCACACGTTCTCTCTCTTCCATCTTCAAATTTTCAAACTCCCATGTTTGAAGTCAAGCTTGCCTAGAACAGTTTTCTCCTGTGTATGAAACCTCAAGAATCTCCCATGCTTCCTTTCAAGATGTCATTTTTGGTATCTTCTCAAAGTCGGACTCGTCGATCGCATTGTACAAAATGTACAAAGTCAATCTATCTTTCACTCGTGTCTTCTTTAATGCTTTAAGGCTTTAATCTATGCCACTGTCTGGTTTTTGTCTTTTGCGGGTTCTTGGTACCCACTCTTCATTATATCTCATACGTCTTGTGATCCGAACAAAACCTTCATTTATAAACACCAATTATCATAATCGTTCTTCTTCTATAGTTGTGGCACAGTCATACCGTTAACAACTTTTGTCATCTCTCTTACTTTCTTTTTCAAGCGCTCACTCTTTCACACTCTCTCTTTTTTCTCACTCGACACTCAAAGTATAAAGCTCTGATACCACTTTGCTAAAGAAATCGTGACACACACACAAATAATCTATAATTTAATTCACTGTGGTTATTTTCATTGAACCTTGACACCATTTAAATAGGTGTGAATAGGGTCCTAGGTCAAGTACTAATAAATCCCTAAAATTTAAGCTTAACCCAACACAAACGAATTCAAGGCCCATAAATTATTTTTGAGAACCCAAATCTTTATATGGAATTGGTTGTGAAGATGATCTTTAACTAATTGACTTTCAGAGATATCATTGCCAGTAAGAAGGACATCATCAATATAAACCAACAACAACATAATAGATGAAAAGAAGATTTTGACAAAAAAGAATGGTCTACAAGACTTTGGGAGCACCCGAGAATAAGAAGTGTTGTAATGAGTTTGTGATTCCAGTTTTTGTTAGCCTGTTGGAGACCATATATGGACTTGTGAATCTTGCAAGCAAACTTTGGATGAGAAGGAGATAATCCAGGAGGGGGCTTCATGTAAATTTCTTCATTCAAATCACGGTGAAGAAATGCATTATCCACATCTAGCGAGTGAATAAAGCATTGTTTAGCATTAGCTAGCACAACAAGTCTTATAGAAGTTAGCTTCACAAGCAAAGAGTGTCACGTCCCAATTAAGGAAGGGTGAACATTGTTTCACAACAATGTTTTTCCAAAAGCACACGAAAGTGCTGTAATTCTTTTTCAAAACATACAAACCAACTGATACCTTTTGTAACATCCCAAAATATAGTAATTACCATAATCAGAATTAATAACATTAAGCTAATAAAACAGTGCAGTCTTACAAAAAACCGAACGAGCATTAAAAGCCGAACGGCATAAACATACAGAAATAACGAGCGCGATAAAATACAGAAGTTCAGAGACGAACGGTCTTACAAGACTATGACCGAACGTTCAAAAATAACATTAATAAAGCTAACTACAGAAACCCGCGAGCGCTCTAAGGCTCGGCTTTAACTTCGACATCCACCAGATTCGCGTCTTCCAAATTTTCTTCTTCTAGCACTTCTTCAAGTGACGCACCTCCATCTGCTCACACCCACACGGATGATCATTGCAAGGACATGACGAACGTACATAGACGATACGACAACACAAGGAAAACGAAAGGGTAAGCTTAAGTAATTTAATTCATACTTCAACATATATACTAACAATTCAAATCATTCAACACATAACTCAACATAAATCATCATCCAACATATATTTATATATATATATATAGACCGACCGTCCGGACCGTATGAATCTGTGTAGTTACAAGCGTCCTTGCACCCGAGTGATGTAGTAACTGGGATAGACCAAACAGCTGCCACTCGAGGTCAGTCCGTTCTTACGTCGCCCATGTTAACTTATGGACTAAGGACCTCCTGCCGTTCCCACACATGACATACTTCCTCTACATGAAGATAGTATTCACGGAACATCAGGATGGACAGCGAGTCTTAACTTATCCACAGTCATACTTTACCAAATTTAATATTCAATATATATATCAGAGTCGTTCCTCCATGGAACGCTCGTTCAAATACCAAAATCATAATTTCACTTCTTATAGTGTTCGCACATCTTAATACTTCCTTTTATTTACATTTTCATTCTATGTTCCACTTCCATAAAAAGACGAACGTTCAATCCTCTACACAACGAGGACGAACGAGACTTTCGCGAGAATCCGTTAAATGAACCGACTCTTAGCGATATAATATAAATGACTCAGAATAATTTGGATTTAAAGACCTTAGACTAAATTCAAAAGAATAAAGATACAACAAGACGAATATTTAGTACTCTGAGGACAAGTGTTTAACTGGATCAACCGCCAGTCAATGACCGAAAGCGAATACTCATGTCCTGATTATTTGAGACGAACGTTATTTACGTACGTTCTGAAATTCAAAGGTATGGATGAGCGTTCGGTATAAGACCGTACACTTCTCAGGACGAACGCTTGGTATAAAACCGAGCGCTATTTAGGACGAACGCTCAGTGTAAGACCGAGCGCTACTTAAGACGAACGCTTGGTATAAAACCGAGCGCTTGGTATAAAACCAAGCGCTATTTAGGACGAACGTTTAGTGTAATACCGAGCGCTACCATTTTATAAATATAAGGGATACTGACTTAATTTAATTTACTAGATTGCCACTAGGCTGAGCCGAACGCTCAACTTGGCGTTTCACGGGACGCTCGTTAAATTTCAGAACTCTTTTCAAATAACAGAATTCCTTTTTAAGTAATTGACCAGAAACCGAACGGTATAAGACCGTACGATGACGAACGCTATTTTATCATAGACAGACTTATCAGATTCAGATTTTTCATCCATTCTAACTCAACATTTCTCATTCAATTGATGATCTTATAATTTCCGATTCATCCTTTAATTCACATACTTTATAGAATTCACATTAATCACTCATACTATACAATAATCCACACATACCATATTCACTCAAGCATAACAGTGATCGTTCAGGCATACTCAAACATAGCATACATCTCATACATTTTATTTCTATCATGCTCACACACAATCATATACGTATAAACTAAATTATTAAGCTTCCCTTACCTAGATAGCAGTGTACTCCCAAAAAGCAAGATTTAATGCTTCCTCTCACAGCGTTCTACCCTCAGGTTTCGCTCAACAATTTCCAATTAATCTAAAACACCAGAAATCAGAATGACTCAGACCTAAAACTCACGCATGCAACCAGAACTAGGGTTCGCATGAATCCAAAAAGGACGAACGCTTAGCAACGAGGACTTACCAGTTCCGTTCCAGATTCTGTTCGGATCAAAATGACGCTCACGTCTCCAGGAACGTTTCTACGGTTTTGAAACGTGATCGGAGAAGGAAATGGTGAGTTACAGAAGAGAGAAGGTGAACTGGTTCTAGAGAGAAGCTAAAGAAAATGGAGAGTTGGGTTCTGAGGAAGAAGATGAGTGGTGCAGGTGAGTGGAAGAATTTTTTGAAAAAGACATTTTGTTCAATCCACGTTCGTTCGGACGAACGTCTCCCAAGCCGACACCTGCACACCCACTCTGACTTCAGAAGCTTCCAACGTGACAAGTGGCGCTCGTGCATGCAGTGTTTAGTGCGTTTTTAATGCACTGAACGTGTGGCGCGGTGCATTTATGGAAGCAGCCAGGTGACTCAGCAGTGTAATTAATGACAGATTAGACAGTAATTATGGTTTTAAATTTCCGAGATCTCACATTCCACCTATCTACAAAAAAATTTTCGACCTCGAAAATTAAAGACTCACCCGGAAATAGATTAGGGTACAAGTCCTTCATGGTGCTCTCAACTTCCCACGTTGAATCACCAGTTTTAGCGTCCCACACCATCTTCACCAAACGAAAGTCCTTGCCTTTGTAGTACTTGGTGCGACTATCTTCTATACGGACTGGATGCAGTTCCAACGTTCGGTCTGGACGAAGCTGAATGTCTTCCAACTCCAGTACATGTGATGGATTCGCTATATACTTCCGAAGTTGAGAAACGTGGAAAACGGGGTGAAGGTTTGATAGCTGGGGCGGCAATGCAAGCTCGTACGCTACTGGTCCTATCTTCCTCAGAATCTGATATGGTCCAATGAATTTGGGAGACAGCTTCTTTGGACGAACGGCTCGTCCTACACCAGTGATTGGATTGAGTCGAAGGAACACATGATCTCCTGCAGCGAACTCCAACGGTCTTCTCCTCTTATCAGCATAAGACTTCTGCCTGCTCAAAGACGTCTTCAACCTCTCCTGGATTTGCTTTACTTTCTCGGTCGTTTGCTGGATAAGCTCGGGTCCAGTTAGCACGTTCTCTCCTTCCTTGAACCAACAAAGTGGCGTTCGGCATTTCCTCCCATAGAGTGCTTCAAACGGTGCCATTCCAATGCTCGCCTGGAAACTGTTGTTATACGTGAACTCCACTAGCGGCAGAACCTCATCCCATGCGCCTAAGTGATCTAGGACGCATGTCCTTAGTAAGTCTTCAAGCGTCTGGATTGTTCTTTCAGATTGGCCGTCCGTCTGAGGGTGATAGGCTGAACTCATCTGCAACCTACTACCGAGCTCGCTTTGAAGTGATTGCCAAAACCGTGAAGTGAACCTTGTGTCTCTGTCGGAAATAATGCTCGAAGGTACTCCATGTAAGCGAACGATCTCCTGGATATACAACTTAGCCAAGTTGGTCATCGACATCTTCAAGTTTACTGCCAGGAAGTGGGCGCTCTTCGTTAGCCTATCCACGATCACCCAGATTGAATCATGATTCCTGACCGTGCGTGGTAGATGAGTCACGAAGTCCATGGATATGCTATCCCACTTCCATTCGGGAATCTCCAACTGTTGAAGTAATCCTCCAGGTCTTTGGTACTCCGCCTTCGCTCGTTGACACGTTAGACAAGATGCCACAAAACGAGCGACATCACTCTTCATTCCAGGCCACCAAAATGATTTCCGGAGGTCTTGATACATCTTAGACATGCCAGGGTGCATGCTAAGACGACTGTGATGACCTTCCTCCAGAATAATTCTCTTCAGCTCGCCATCATTCGGAATGCACGTCCTACCCAGGTAACGCAACATGTCGTCCGTTCCCGTATTGAACCCCTTAGTTTGATCCGAACCGAGCGCGCTCAAAATCTTCACCAGCTCTTCATCCTCACGTTGCTTCATTCTAATTCGATCAAACACATCGCTAGATATTCTAAGGTTATAACACTTGATGCTGCTCGGCTCTAACTCAAACTGTAACCTTAAATCTCTGAAACTCTCCACTAAACTCAGCTCGCGCACCATCATGGACGACACATGCACCACTTTTCTGCTTAGAGCGTCCGCTACCACGTTCGCCTTCCCTGGATGATAGAGTAACTCGAAATCATAATCCTTCAAGAATTCAAGCCACCTCCTCTGCCTCATATTCAACTCCTTTTGATCAAAGAGGTACTTGAGACTCTTGTGATCACTGAAAACTTGGAACGTGGATCCGTAAAAGAAATGCCTCCAAATCTTCAGTGCAAAAACGACCGCTGCCAACTCCAGATCGTGCGTTGGGTAATTCCTTTCGTGAATCCTCAACTGACGAGACGCATAAGCTACCGCTCGCTTCTCTTGCATCAAAACACAACCCAGACCTTGGTGAGAAGCGTCGCAATATACCTCGAACTGTTTAGACGTGTCCGGAATAACTAACACTGGAGCGCTCGTCAATTTCACCTTCAACACCTGAAAACTGGCCTCACAACGATTGGTCCAAGCGAACGGATGATCTTTACGAGTCAATTGAGTTAGCGGCGCCACTATCTTAGCAAAACCTTCAATGAATCGTCTGTAGTAGCCCGCCAGTCCGACAAAACTACGTACCTCAGTGACCGAACGCGGACTCTCCCAATCCAGTACCGCTCGCACTTTCGCTGGATCTACCGAGATGCCTCCAGCCAACACCACATGCCCCAAAAACTGAATCTCCTTCATCCAGAATTCACACTTAGACAACTTGGCATATAACTCCTTCTCCCGCAACACTCCAAGTACAAGTCTAAGATGCTCTTCATGCTCGTCTTCGGTCTTGGAATAGATGAGAATATCATCTATGAAGACAACCACAAACTTATCCAAATAAGGCCTGAAGATGCGGTTCATATACTCCATGAACACGGCTGGAGCGTTCGTTACTCCAAAAGGCATCACCACGTATTCATAATGCCCATAGCGAGACCTGAATGTTGTCTTCTGGATGTCGTCTTCCTTAACCCTGATTTGATGATACCCGGATCTCAAATCAATCTTCGAGAACACAGCAGCCCCATGTAACTGATCCAGCAGGTCATCTATCCTTGGCAATGGGTACTTGTTCTTGATGGTCAGCTTATTCAATTGCCTGTAGTCTATACATAACCGAGAGCTGCCATCCTTCTTTCTTACTAACAGCACGGGCGCTCCCCAGGGTGATACGCTCGGCCTAATGAATTTCTTCTCTATCAACTCTTCAATTTGCTCCTTGAGTTCAGCTAACTCCGCAGGCGACATCCGATATGGCTGAACCGAGATAGGAGCCGCTGTCGTCACCAAATCAATGGTGAACTCCACTTCACAATGAGGGGGAAGTCCAGGTATTTCTTCCAGGAAGACGTCCGCAAACTCATCCACAACCGATCGTCCATTGCTGCCACTAGTGGACGATCGTCCCAAATTCGCATTCCTAACTTCTCCGTCTTCATGCGTCATAATGAGAAAACAGCTGGCGCCCTCCATAATGTCTTCTTTCAGCTGGCCGAGCGTCACTGAAAGAACTTCTTCTTCTTCACCAGGGAAAATCAATTCCTTCGCTCCACAATCAATAAGAATGCGATTGGCAGCCAGCCAATCCATTCCTAAAATCACCTCCAAACCTTGAAGAGGTAAGCAGATGAGGCTAACCTTAAACTTACGTCCTTCCACTTCTATAGGACACTTGACGCACATAGTGGACGTCCTAACCTCACCAGCCGCTGGGGTAGACACCACCAGATCAAACTGCATCTCGCTCTCTTCTAATCCCAGCTTTTCAACACACGCCTTCGAGATGAAGGAGTGCGTTGCCCCCGAATCATACAATGCACAACACGATCTACCAAACAGTATGCATTCACCAATTATGAGATTACCTGAGCTCGCTGCCTCGGCGCTCGTTATAGCATACACTCGCCCACTCGCTTGGGCTCGTCCTCCTCTTGGCTGATTCCTCCCAGCATTCGGCGGCCTCATCACTGCACGTCCGCTCATATTGCACTCGTGATCCAAGTGTCCGTTCCTTCCGCAACGGTTGCAGTGCTTTCCTCCCACCAGTTGAGGGCATGAAGACCTATAATGTGGTCCTCCACACCGGAAGCAAACTACATTTCCTTGTCCAGACTGTCCGACAGGGATTACCGCTTGAGATCCGCTCGTCTGGACAGTACCTCCCCTGGACACTATCGGTCCCCTACTCACTTGTTGCTTCTTCTTTTGCCGTTCCGCTTCTGCCATATTCCTCTCCAAAACTTTGGCTCTCTCAACCATAGCAGGGAACGTTCGGATACACAAGCTGGAAATCAATACTTTCAGGTCACTCCGCAATCCGTTCTCAAATTTTCTACACTGCCACACTTCACTCGTGGCCATAGTATTGAATCTGACGAGGTGCTTGAACTTATTGGTGTACTCGGAAACAGACATACCCCCCTGAACCAGTTGTAGAAATTCCACCTCCTTTGCAAATCGAACGCTGTCCGGGAAGTATTCTTCATAAAACTTAGTTCTAAACACTTCCCAAGTGATCGGCTGTTGCGCGTCCGTTAGAATAGCTCTCGCGCTCGTCCACCAATGGCTCGCTTCACCAGTCAACAAATATTCAGCGTACGCCAACCTATTTACATCTGGACATCGTTTGGCATTGAAGATCTTCTCTATGTCTCTTAACCACTGATCCGCTTCGTCTGGGAGGCCTTTCCCACTAAACTTAGTCGGATGGTGTTGGAGGAAACTCTCCAAGCTCCATTCAGCAGCAAGCGGGGCAGCGTTGGAAGAAGACGCCCCTGAAGTGTGCCTGGTTGCTGCTAAAATTTCCATCAGTTGTCGTTGCGTCGTTTCAGAGTTAGCACGCGAGGCCTCCAAACTCTGCATGGCACTCTGATTTTGCTGCATCAGGGTGGCATTTTGTTCCATCAAGGTCGTGTTTTGTTGTTGCAATCGATCAATCACCGTTTCCAACAACCTAGCGTTGTTGGACGCATCTGGTTCAGTAGGTTGAGGTGGAGGAGGGAGTCTAGGTGCCATTCGTTCTCTGGACACAGAGAAAAACGAACGTTAGTAACGTGCAAAGAGTTGAGAGAAATAACTCATTTAAACACATATTAAGCACACAGCAAAAACACAGTGCACTCATAACCTACAATGTCCTTTAAGAGAATAAAACTGCTCTGATACCACTAATGTAACATCCCAAAATATAGTAATTACCATAATCAGAATTAATTACATTAAGCTAATAAAACAGTGCAGTCTTACAAAAACCGAACGAGCGTTAAAAGCCGAACGGCATAAACATACAGAAATAACGAGCGCGATAAAATACAGAAGTTCAGAGACGAACGGTCTTACAAGACTATGACCGAACGTTCAAAAATAACATTAATAAAGCTAACTACAGAAACCCGCGAGCGCTCTAAGGTTCGGCTTTAACTTCGACATCCACCAGATTCGCGTCTTCCAAATTTTCTTCTTCTAGCACTTCTTCAAGTGACGCACCTCCATCTGCTCACACCCACACGGATGATCATTGCAAGGACATGACGAACGTACATAGACGATACGACAACACAAGGAAAACGAAAGGGTAAGCTTAAGTAATTTAATTCATACTTCAACATATATACTAACAATTCAAATCATTCAACACATAACTCAACATAAATCATCATCCAACATATATTTATATATATATATAGACCGACCGTCCGGACCGTATGAATCTGTGTAGTTACAAGCGTCCTTGCACCCGAGTGATGTAGTAACTGGGATAGACCAAACAGCTGCCACTCGAGGTCAGTCCGTTCTTACGTCGCCCATGTTAACTTATGGACTAAGGACCTCCTGCCGTTCCCACACATGACATACTTCCTCTACATGAAGATAGTATTCACGGAACATCAGGATGGACAGCGAGTCTTAACTTATCCACAGTCATACTTTACCAAATTTAATATTCAATATATATATCAGAGTCGTTCCTCCATGGAACGCTCGTTCAAATACCAAAATCATAATTTCACTTCTTATAGTGTTCGCACATCTTAATACTTCCTTTTATTTACATTTTCATTCTATGTTCCACTTCCATAAAAAGACGAACGTTCAATCCTCTACACAACGAGGACGAACGGGACTTTCGCGAGAATCCGTTAAATGAACCGACTCTTAGCGATATAATATAAATGACTCAGAATAATTTGGATTTAAAGACCTTAGACTAAATTCAAAAGAATAAAGATACAACAAGACGAATATTTAGTACTCTGAGGACAAGTGTTTAACTGGATCAACCGCCAGTCAATGACCGAAAGCGAATACTCATGTGCTGATTATTTGAGACGAACGTTATTTACGTACGTTCTGAAATTCAAAGGTATGGATGAGCATTCGGTATAAGACCTTTGACTAAATTCAAAAGAATAAAGATACAACAAGACGAATATTTAGTACTCTGAGGACAAGTGTTTAACCGGATCAACCGCCAGTCAATGACCGAAAGCGAATACTCATGTGCTGATTATTTGAGACGAACGTTATTTACGTACGTTCTGAAATTCAAAGGTATGGATGAGCGTTCGGTATAAGACCGTACACTTCTCAGGACGAACGCTTGGTATAAAACCGAGCGCTATTTAGGACGAACGCTCAGTGTAAGACCGAGCGCTACTTAAGACGAACGCTTGGTATAAAACCGAGCGCTATTTAGGACGAACGTTCAGTGTAAGACCGAGCGCTACCATTTTATAAATATAAGGGATACTGACTTAATTTAATTTACTAGATTGCCACTAGGCTGAGCCGAACGCTCAACTTGGCGTTTCACGGGACGCTCGTTAAATTTCAGAACTCTTTTCAAATAACATAATTCCTTTTTAAGTAATTGACCAGAAACCGAACGGTATAAGACCATACGATGACGAACGCTATTTTATCATAGACAGACTTATCAGATTCAGATTTTTCATCCATTCTAACTCAACATTTCTCATTCAATTCATGATCTTATAATTTTCGATTCATCCTTTAATTCACATACTTTATAGAATTCACATTAATCACTCATACTATACAATAATCCACACGTACCATATTCACTCAAGCATAACAGTGATCGTTCAGGCATACTCAAACATAGCATACATCTCATACATTTTATTTCTATCATGCTCGCACACAATCATATACGTATAAACTAAATTATTAAGCTTCCCTTACCTGGATAGCAGTGTACTCCCAAAAAGCAAGATTTAATGCTTCCTCTCACAGCGTTCTACCCTCAGGTTTCGCTCAACAATTTCCAATTAATCTAAAACACCAGAAATCAGAATGACTCAGACCTAAAAGTCACGCATGCAACCAGAACTAGGGTTCGCATGAATCCAAAAAGGACGAACGCTTAGCAACGAGGACTTACCAGTTCCGTTCCAGATTCTGTTCGGATCAAAATGACGCTCACGTCTCTAGGAACGTTTCTACGGTTCTGAAACGTGATCGGAGAAGGAAATGGTGAGTTACAGAAGAGAGAAGGTGAACTGGTTCTAGAGAGAAGCTAGAGAAAATGGAGAGTTGGGTTCTGAGGAAGAAGATGAGTGGTGCAGGTGAGTGGAAGAATTTTTCGAAAAAGACATTTTGTTCAATCCACGTTCGTTCGGACGAACGTCTCCCAAGCCGACACCTGCACACCCACTCTGACTTCAAAAGCTTCCAACGTGACAAGTGGCGCTCGTGCATGCAGCGTTTAGTGCGTTTTTAATGCACTGAACGTGTGGCGCGGTGCATTTATGGAAGCAACCAGGTGACTCAGTAGTGTAATTAGTGACAGATTAGACAGTAATTATGGTTTTAAATTTCCGAGATCTCACACCTTTATTCAAATTCAACATTTAAAACTTAAACAACAAAGTTTCAACCTCAGGTTCCACTGGGGAAATAATAACATTACAATTCCAACACACTCAATTTATTTAAAACATATAAAATCCCTTTTTTGGGTTCCCCATCCTCGCATCTAATATGCTCCATCTTCTTTTATCGCCTCATCTGCTCCCGTATAATATCACACATTATATGATCATCGTATTCACATGCACATACACAAACACACAATAGGGTGAGCTAACTTACACAAACATATACATCATCCATAGATTCTCAATATCATATCATCATTCTCAACATAATTCATACACAATAAGCATACCCATTGAAACATAATATTATAATATTATCATTCCACAAATCATTACCCCATTTATCAAAGTGTCATATCATACATTGTCCTACCTACTTACCAAAGCAGCGTAGTACCAATTTCCATTGCCGACTTACCAAAGTGGAACAACATTCTAATACTGTTTACTTACCAAAGCAACACAATATAAAGATTTATGCCTATTTACCAAAGTAGCACAAAATTATTGTCTACTTTCCAAAGCAACACAGTCCATCTACTCCGTTTACTTACCAAAGCAGCACGAAGTACAATATAGAGATTTTCGTCTACTTACCAAAGCAGCACGAACCATCTCTTGTTAAAAGGAACATAAACTAATTTCCATGTGTGGTTTTTAGTGAGAGCATATATTTAAGTAGCCATTGCCTCTTTGTAGTGTCACTTAGAGTAACTTCTTTGAAGGAAAAAGGTTCAGCTTGGGTAGAAACGTTCTGACAAAGGGAAGCATGATTAAATGAATATTTATCATAAGAAACAAAACGATGTATAAGTGATGAGGGTAAAGTTGGGTTGTAATTTTTAAATTCATTACGCTTAAGCCCCAAAATCCTTAACATCATAGAGTATCGAGTTTTAAAAGATTTATCCAGTTGTGGGACCTATTGGCAAGTTCACCAAATCATTTATAGTTCAGTTGAATTAGGGTTATCGTATCCATAAGGATTTAGTAAGCATATTGGTAGTTTGTTTATAGGTTTGTGTATTTGAAAAATATTTATAATAGTATATATTATGTAGATTGAGTGAAGTAGAGGCTATGAGTGGATTTCATCTCATCCTCTTGTTAGCATAAAGCTAAAGAGCAGAAATTTTGATGATATCTTAAAGTCAAGTCTCAAGTACCCTTATTGCAGGAAGATCTTCATGAATACTTGATTTTATATTAAAGCTTTTATAATTTAGTAGATTAATGTATAGGATGTGATTTATATTTGATTCTATGTTTTGTTTGCCTTAGGTTGCGTTAAAATTTATTATGAATCAGAAAACCTCATTTTATACTCAAGATAATTGATTATCAATTTATAATAATCGATTATTAGTAATCAATTATGACTTGCCATAGTTGATTATAATGAGAAATTGTGAGAATTTTTAAGCAAACTTTTTTACCGTTGTGCATTCATTAAATGTATAATTAATTATCATAATTGAATAATTGGTTATTACACGTTAATTAGTTGACAACGGATTGTTGGAGGTATCCTTGAGTGAGATCTCTATAAATTAGATTGGTACTCTGATTCAAAAATACGAAATAAGTGTATCTTTAAAGATCTTATCTGCAGTGTGCGGTGATAAGTGTTCTAGGGTTTGTTGAACCCTTGTGATGTGGCTTTGAGAACTTGGCGTGTTGGCATAAAGCGATAACTTTCACAGGTAGTGTGATTGAGTGTTGTTGTTGTTGCTGAGTTAAAAGCCTATCATCTTTCGTGAAGATTCGGAGGAGGTGTTCATCCTTTGTGAAGATTCAGAGGAGGTGTTCATCCATTGTGGGTTATAAGGAAAGTGACTTTCATCTCTTGGGGTAACAAGAGAGGTGGTTTCTAAACTTTTACAAATTGTTTCTTTCTGACTGTAATTTGTAATTGTTTTTTTATTTTTGAGTAGTGAACTATTTATCTTGATTTGAGATAAGCGATTGGATGTAGGATTGGTAAGATCCGAACTAGGATAAAATCATCTGTGCAAATTTCTCTCAACCTTACTCTCTTTATTTGTTATTATTATTTGCTTGGTAAATTTAATTGAGTAGAAATTAAAAGGCACACGTTCGTATTAAAAACCCTCTTGGTTTTTTATTCCACGCTAACAATTCCGTTGCAGCCGCTCTGACACCTCTTCCATTGCACCATTATTGATATTATTTATGTACTTACACAAATCATTTACTGTCTTAGGAGTGTAACACCAATAATTTAAGGGTATTACTAGTAGTGAAAACCAAATTAATTCGATATCTAATATAAACAACCAAACTTTATTTCAATTCAACCAAAGTACGGTTTCAAACTTACAAACTTTAAACAATATAGTCTTCACCAGTTAACATAAGTTTGAAATTAAACTTACAAATCTTACACAACATATTTTCCTAATACAAATTTATTCTTTTTACAAAAATCCCTGAAAGTTTTTTCCCAGCATGTCTCTCATCATCTCTAAGCTTTTTCAACCGCATCTGTAACATTATCTGCATACGTATCACATGAGTTATACGATCATAGCACAACCAAATAAAAGTAAGCTAATCATAACATACAATCATTAAACTTGTTTATAATATATAATTCAATCATGTATTATTACAATTTATAAACACAATTATCTCGATGTCATTAATTAATTTTTTCTTAACTTCTTTTAAAATCATCCTTCTCATTTTCATAAATCTTACAAGTATACTATGCTTACTCACGAAGCTTTATGGTCAGACCGCTCTCTGCTTGCTTCCTTAAGCCTTACCCGTATACTATGTTTTTCTTTCTGAAGCCTTATGGTCAGACCGTTGTCTTCCTGCTTCTATAAGAGTTACAAGTAATATGTTTATGTCAAAGTCTTATGGTCATATACCACTCTTTGCCTGCTTTCATAAACCTCATAGGTTGCTCTACTTATATCAAGGTCTCATGGTATAAACCAAATATATTACTCCCGGTAGTAAACATCATTTCATAATTAATGATTGATTATATTCACCCCAACATTTCCTAAAATCAACAAATCATATCATCTCATCCACCTAACTCAATCATGTTCGTTCTCTAATCATAAATTGATAATAATCCATTTTCATGTCAATATCCAAAATAAAATAAACCTATTGCCAGATATCATACCTTTTTTACAATCTTATATTTCCCATAACGAGTACAAACTCAACACAATTTCACCAATCAAAGGTTATAGATCAACCAAATTTTTTTTATGACATTACATAAACATTTGTTCCTATACAAGTTCCACATTCACTACAAGGAAAAATTGAATTACATACAACCAAAATCCATATATAATACTTGGTTATATACGGATTACAAACGGGCAAAAATCTGTATATAAAACTATGGTAGCTAGGTTACATACGGATATATCCATATATAAGTCATCTAAAGATATCAATCGAAAGAGAACCGTTTCCCTTTGGGATTGACACTTGAAATTGTTATCTAGTACAACCTTTCGGATATTTGAGAGTTGATTCATCTACTTATCTTCATATATCCTTCAGATTGTAGTTAATGAAGAATCCCATAAAGAGCGGAGCCTTGGAAGATTCATCAATAGCAGCTATAAATCGTTCTGCAACCTTTGCAATTGATAGGCGTGTTATGAAACGAAACAACCTTGCATAAAAGCTTCTGAACTGTAGCCTTTGTAATAACCCATAATGGTCACAAAACAAGCACAAAATACTCAACTTGGAAACCTAAACACTAAACTTAAGATTCAAGAATGAACAATCTCATATTAGCTCTCTTAGACATTCAAGCAAACACTTTATGAGCAAAATCACAAAAAAAGACTCAAGACAATAATGAACGAAAACAAAACGCACCTTACAACAGATCAATACATTAAAGGAAAAGTAACATTCACAACGCGACAAAATTGAAGAAAACTCAACAAGCAAATACGCAAAACTCAAAACAAAGAACAATCAACGTGAATCAATTCAAGACAAACGAATAAAAACAAGGAAAGCAATACTTATCTCTTGTAGCGACGCAGACTCGACTTGAACTACTTTGAAGCTTCCTTGATTAACAAACGCAACGGAATAATGAGACGAATCGAGATCTAGAGCGAAACAGAGAATGAACGGAAGAAAATGTTAGAAAACCCTAAATGATCGAATAAAAGCCAAAACGATTGGGGGAAAACTCTAAACTGGAGGATGAACCCTAATCTGGACCGAAGGAACCCTAAAAATTGGGAGAAACTCAATATGAACCGATTAATCGGTTCAAACGCAAGATTGATTGGTACAAAAGTGTTTAAACTGTGCAAATGGAGGTTTAATCGGTGGAAATCGAAGAACAAACGGTAGAAAGGGTTTTAATCGGTAGAAAAGTGGTTTTAATCGATTAAAAATGAAGGAAAAGTGAAGAGTAGGACAAAACCCTTGGATTTGGAGGTGGTTCTGTATATGAAAGTGAAAATAGAAGGAAGAAATGGAGATTTTTGAGGATGAAGTGATTCTGTGATGAACAAACCTGTGGATCTATGAAGAAAATATGGATGGCTGAGAGGCGCTCTCGAGAGAAAATGATGAAGACGCGAGGCAGTGAATGAAAATGAAATGTGGTTGAACGAGAGGTAAAGATGCACGAAGGATGGCTTGTGCGGGAGAAGCTGTAACGTAGTTGCGTTTTGTCTTAGATTAATTAAAATTCGTATGTAAAATCCGTATCTAACAGGATTCTTATCTTATGAATAAAATCCGTATATAATAATCTATACGTAAAAGTTCTGGGGAAACAAGAAGTTGAATCTAGCATAGTTGGTTAGACAAATTCTTATCCTTCCAGAAAAATGCAACAGAAGCAGAATATCATTCTAAATCCATACAGAGAATCAAAATTCTAAACCTATTCAAGATTTCATATCATACAAAAACAAAAGACTCATGGTTAACTTCCCTTACCTGATTCTCGCTCCTTCCTGGATGAAGCGCACCTCTTTATAAGCTCTTACTACCTTCTTTACAACTCATATTCTAGTCCTAGATAGAGCCTGATGGCAACCCCTTTAGGGACTTCCCATCTAAAGAAGTATCAACTTTACTCTAAGACCAAGAAAGGGAAGTTGAATAAAGGACTTAATCTTTTCTTTCTAAAGTCTTAGCATGTTCTCTTTAACTAATTCCATTTACATTGTTTGTAGGACAATAAAGGTTGGAAAGTTCCTAGGAGAGTTGCCAAGCAAAGAGGAAACAAAGGAATCAAGAAGGAATGCATGTTGCAACCAGCCATGAAGCATGTTTTCCACACTTTACATATGCAACACATTCAGCCATGGCTCTTCTTTACTTTGAAGTACACTTTACTTGCTTTCACGTGGAACCTAAGCCACACCGTGAGCCATCTTCATTTGTAGCACATTCTCCATGCTTCCCACGTGAAAAGTGCAACTCACGTTCATTAGTTTTCAGCACATGTAATTAGCATAATACAGTAGCTTTCCTTGCACGCTTCTAAGCTCATCTTCTCCTATAAAAAGAAAGCTTCATCATTTGTAAACTCAACTTGAGTTTGATAATGAAATGCTGCTGAAATCCAGCCATTCTCTCAAGTTCATTGCTCAAAGCTATTTTAGCTTGTCTTCCTCTAGCTCCCTTCCCCGTTGGAAGGCCATCTGAGTTAGAACTCTACCTCACACACACATCCAAACACTGTCACGCATTCTGACAAACACCTTGCATGCGCCGAACTCCTTCAAACCATTCTTCATTCCGCTGCGTCATTCTGTCCAAGGAGCCGCTCCAGTCTTGAACGTGGAGGCTGCTTTCATCATTTGGCATCAAGAGCCAGGTCGTCCGCGCCTTGCTTCAAGAGATATGCCACTCTTCTTTTCATTTTCTTCACTGCCGTGTTGTACTGTTCCATTGCCAATGTGTTTGATTTTTTTTCCCCTTCTGTTTCGTCTAATTTCGTGTTTTTTGTGGATGTTTGTGTTCATTCACTGTTCTTTAGTGCTTGCTCTTCATTTTAATCGGTGCAAATCATTTGTTTCAGTTCATTCCAGCTTTTATTTTTCATTTCCCGTTTTGTCTCAGTCATGTGTAGACTACTGCAGTTTTACTTCTGTCCTCAGGATTTAAATCTGTTCTCGCTTGGAATTTTCATTTTGATTTTGTCCAATGCATTTGCTAGCTCTATGTTGATCATATAAAGCAATGGCATCACGTCCAGCTTTGATCATTTGAGTTGATAGCTATGCAAATATTGATTCCAGTAGCAAACTCTGCATAAAACATGATTTCTGGATTAATTTGATATCATTTGATTTTCATCCAAATTTTTTTTTATGTTTTAAGATTTGTGCAAGTTTGTCTAGTGATTTCAACTGTATCTAAAGTATTTCCAAATCATATGCATCACAGAAAAGCAAAATTTGTGGTTGAGTTCTTCATAATCAATTTTCAAAATCTGCATCAAGAGTTGAATTCTGGATTCATATGGTGCATTCTGTATTTGCTCAATTTTCTGATTCTGAAGTTGTGCACAAGTTTGTTTGATGTGTATAATCAGTTCTCACATGATTCTAACTCATGATACGTGCATAAGTCAGAAATGAATGTTTGAGTTGTGTGAAAATTGGTTTCTGCCACTGTTTTATATTCTTCTAGCTATGCACCGTGCTGAATTTCTTTAGTTGTATCATAGGACATTTAACTTTCCCTAGCTCAATTTCTGAAGCTAGATCTAGATTTAGGCAATTCTTAATCACTTGTTTGAGCAACCCAGCTTTGCTTCCAGTATTTGTTTTCCAAACTGCTGCAGTTTTCACTAGTTTTCTGCATAAATTGGCAACTACTCCACTGCTTTTGAGATTCTGTGACTGCCTGTGCATTTTCAATGGTTCAGCAAGTGTATTTGTCAATTAAAACTAGTGCCTACTGTTCATTTGGTCAGTTTTCACCAAAAGTGCAAAATCAGTTTTCAGACCATTGAAATTGCTTGAATTTGGTAAGTGGACCAGTGATTTTCTGTTGTGGTCCCTTTCTTTGTTGTTTGACTGTTTGAACACCTTCAAATAATGCATACAAAGTTGCTCCAATCATCAAATTAGGTGTCTAACCATAGCTGTGAAAAATTGCCTCTCAAATCATCCATTTTAAAGTGTTTTTGGCCAGATTTTAGTTTCTGCACATAGTTTGAATCTGTTTTGGTGCATTTGCCATTGATATTTGGATTGTAGCAAGAGCTTGGTACCACTAATGCTGAATCATACATCAAAATATCATTAAACAAGTTTTTTTTAAAAAAAGCAATTGGACCAGTACAATCCAGTTTTGAAATCTGCTGCACCAGAATCAGAATTTTGGCCAAAACATTGATTTTTCTTTGAGGCATTTTGTCAAACACTTTTGCCAAATTTCTGAAATCATTGAGTTCGATGTCTTTGCAGCATGTTTTGATTTTCTTGATTTCTTAATCCTTTCTAGAGCATCTCTTAAGTTCATTTTGTGTGCCAGCCTTCCTTTCCAGCCTTTAATTACTTGTTTTACATTGTTTGGAATTTCTGCACATAACCTGTTTGATACAATGCCAAAGTGCAGTCTAGTTTGGAAAGTAAATCTGGTGCAGTAACGTGTTTGATGCTTACTGTTTTTGCTGGTTTTGTATGGATGTGTGATGCTGTGGTGAAGTCTTAAACATCCAGATTGCTTCTCCAAAGGGGTAGCATCTTAGGGAGTGGAAGACTTGTTAAAGTGGCCAAAAGCTTGGACTCCAAGAGCACTTTATCCTTGCTGTCTAGCCCCATGGCAGTAGCAAAAACACACCATTTTTACAGTCCAACAATCTGAAACAGCAGCTATACTTAGTTTTTGTTCCATTTTTCCACAATTTTCAATTGTAAATTTGGATTGGTATCACAAAACCTTTGTAATTTCTTTCCATTTTGTGTTCATTTTCAACTTAAAGTGACTTGGAAAAATGCTTTTCAAGCAATTTCAAGTGCACTATCAAACATTGTAATAGCTTAGTTTCCACTTCTTAGTGTGAAAGTGTGTCAAGGGACTCAAAGTGTCACTTGCACTTTCACTTAGGACCGCATAGCATTTTTCATTTGCATTGTTTTCCTTTACTTTGCTTGCTTGACTTTTATGCTTTAAGTCTCCGTGATACATAGGAGCGCGTTTCATTTAGATAAACCTTCATTTGATTTCTAGGTGCATAACATTCTTGCATTTAAAAAGTTTTGAAAGATTTCTACCTAGACACTAAGGTAAGAAACAACCAAAGACACTCTGGCTAGGAAGGACAAGGTTCTTAAGCTTGTCCATTTGTGACTCACCTCTCCTTCCTGGGAGCTATTTGGTTGATTTTACCTCTAGAATCTTTCTAGAAATCCTTCACAAAAATCAAAAAAAGTTTTTGATGTCTTGTTATACTTCCTATCCGTCTTCTTGTTCATATAGGTCCTCTTGGTCTTCTAGTTTTGATCAATCTATTAGTTTCAAAGAAATTAAAAGAAAACTTGATGAAGCTAGAAGAAGGACTTGTTCCTTTCATGAATTTGATCGGATTGAGGATGAATTGTATAAACAAGCTCGGGCAAATATTCCATACTTTGGTGTGGATATTGGTGCTTTAACATACCTAGCTTGGGAAAAGGACATTAATGACATGCATCCATTTATTGCTAGAAAAAGTAAACCAATCCTATTTTCATTCTAGCAATAGTGAATCTTATGTCCTTAGTATCTACACATCTAGATTTGAAATGCATGCAAGAGAGTGGTGGGATGAGAGACAATATCATGTTAGGATAGGTCGAAAATCTCCCATTCATGATTGGTCTGAATTAAAAGCTTGCATGAGAAAAGAGTTCGTGCCTTCACATATTAAGAGAAACCTCCAATTATTAAGAGCTTACATTAAAGATGGAAAAACATTTCTTGAAAGCTTAAATGACAATGGTTTCCTTATTAGAGAACTAGAATTTAAGATTAACCTTAAGGAGCTGCAAGCTAAGCAAATAGAATTAAAACTAAAAAGAGATGTTGAGAGACAAAAAGAGGAACAAAGGCAAGAAGAAAGAGAGAAAGAAGAGAAGAGAGAGAGAGAAGAAAGAGAGAGAAAAGAAGAAGAGATAAGAGAAGAAAAAGAGAAAAGAGAGAGAAGAGAAGAAGAAAAGAAAAGAAACGAAGAAAAGAAGAAAGTAGAGGAAAGTAAAGAGAAGGAGCTCTTGCTAATGATGGCAACTCCTACTCTTACCATTACCATGGAACCTAAAAGGGAAGGGTTCTCATTCTTTACTTCTTTTCCCATTATTGTGCACTCTTCCGTTATTAATTTTTCTTTTAAATCAATTGCCATCCCATATTTTGTGCAATCATTTTCCAAATATGGCAATTCAAAACTTGAGTTAATGTTACCCTTGTGTAAACAAGTAACTCAAGATAAAAATCAAATAACTTGGGATTATGGAATTCTCCATTTTTCCAAGACTTATTTTCAGAAAATATTTTTCAAAAATACAAGACTTTTCTTTTGCCTTCTTATCTTTGTTTACATCTTCTTCATCATACTCATTTTTGCAATCTTTTGTAGATATATTTTTGACCCCGGAGGAACATAAAAACCAAAGTTGTGCTTCTTTCTTTCTTCCCGATTTGAGGACAAATCGTTTTTAAAGAGAGAGGGAATGATGGCAACCCCTTTAGGGACTTCCCATCTAAAGAAGTATCAACTTTACTCTAAGACCAAGAAAGGGAAGTTGAATAAAGGACTTAATCTTTTCTTTCTAAAGTCTTAGCATGTTCTCTTTAACTAATTCCATTTACATTGTTTGTAGGACAATAAAGGTTGGAAAGTTCCTAGGAGAGTTGCCAAGCAAAGAGGAAACAAAGGAATCAAGAAGGAATGCATGTTGCAACCAGCCATGAAGCATGTTTTCCACACTTTCCATATGCAACACATTCAGCCATGGCTCTTCTTTACTTTGAAGTACACTTTACTTGCTTTCACGTGGAACCCAAGCCACACCGTGAGCCATCTTCATTTGTAGCACATTCTCCATGCTTCCCACGTGAAAAGTGCAACTCACGTTCATTAGTTTTCAGCACATGTAATTAGCATAATAGAGTAGCTTTCCTTGCACGCTTCCAAGCTCATCTTCTCCTATAAAAAGAAAGCTTCATCATTTGTAAACTCAACTTGAGTTTGATAATGAAATGCTGCTGAAATCCAGCCATTCTCTCAAGTTCATTGCTCAAAGCTATTTTAGCTTGTCTTCCTCTAGCTCCCTTCCCCGTTGGAAGGCCATCTGAGTTAGAACTCTACCTCACACACACATCCAAACACTGTCACGCATTCTGACAAACACCTTGCATGCGCCGAACTCCTTCAAACCATTCTTCATTCCGCTGCGTCATTCTGTCCAAGGAGCCGCTCCAGTCTTGAACGTGGAGGCTGCTTCCATCAGAGCCTTAGACCTATTCCTAACATCTAAAAGCAAGAGAAGAATTAGTTAGACCATAATGTGAAACCAATTCTCTCCCAAGCAAGTAAAATAAGATGGGTGATAAGATTATCTAACAATAAGCACAAACTAATTCACAAACAAATTAAATGAGAGCACAACTAAATATCCAAAAAGTAAATGTACAAAGAGTTAGAATTGATTACATCCAACCTCGACATGAGAGAGTTCAATTACTCATATAATATTACAATACAATTCTAATAGCATCTCAACAGACGATTTATAATGAAAAAATCTCTCTTGAACTTCACAAACTCATTTCTACTTTACTACTACATATTTGACCCTCCACTCAATACATAAAATGAGAACATAAAATATGTATTTATAAATATATATATATATATATATATATATTCAAGTCCTTGGTTTTTGTGGTTTCTACTTTTGTGTTCTTGATTTCTTTCTGCTGGTTTGGTATTGTAATTTGAGACTAGGGTTTGAATTAGGATTCTGAATTTTCGCTTAGAGGATGATGACTGCAAATAGGAGTCTTGTTTTTTTTTTCTTTTTGGTTTTTCTTCTTGGACTGAAGACGTTGATGGAGAAGAAAAAATAAGCAAATTAATTTGGGTAAAATTAAGAAAATTGCAAAGTCAATTGAACTTAGCGTGTCACACAATTCATAACTATATAACTCATTCAGTTTTGACCAGAAAACAATTATATTGTTAGCGTTTTAAACGTCATAAACAGGAAAGACTAACTTAACAAAATATAAATAAATGATAAATGTGAACATTTGGAAAAATGTAATATCACTTTAAATAAACTTAACAAACCGAGAGAGACATATTAAACTTGTATACAAGGTTATCAAACTCGCGAGTTAACTCGTTAACTCAGTCGAGTTTACGAGTTCACATGGTGCTTTCGAGTTAACTCGTAAGCAAACTCGCTTTTGGTGTAGAATCGGTGGAATCGGTGGTAGACTCGCTAAACTCACCTGAAATCGCGAGTCTGGTTTCGATTTTGCGAGTTTGGGATCTTCGTTTTCACTATTCATCTTCGCTCACTGTTCATCTTCGTTCTCAAGCTCTCGTGTTCGATCATGCCCTCCGTCGCGCCCTCGTTCATCAGGCTCGCCCTCCGTTGCGTCGTCCATCTCGGCGTTCGAACTCGTCGTCCGTTGCACCACCTTCGTTCTGGTCGTTCGATCTCGCCTTCGTTCCCATCATTCGCGTCGTCTATCGATCTTGCCATCGATCTCGCCATCGACCTCACCGTTGATCTCGCCGTCGACTTCGCTGTCGACCTCGCCGTCAACCTTGCTGTATCGTCTTTGAACTTGCGGGTTGCGTGTAAACCCTCAATGGTTAACTTGGTTTTATGTTTTAAGAGCAAGTACTTTAACGAGTAAACTTTACAGCACTGCAGCATATATTTTAATAATTTATGTTTTACAGTAGCATATATTTTAATAATCTTATGTCATTGCAGCATTCATTTTATTTTTAAAAATTAAAATACACTGCACGGTTGAAAAAACTTTGCTGCCACAATATTTTAAGCTCCTGGGCATTTTATTTATTTTTATGTTTGTAGCAAAGAAGCTTATTGAATTTATATAATTTTATTTAAATTAAAATTTTATTTATATTTTTTTTTATGCCAAGTAAACTCTTACGAGTTTACGAGTCGAGCTTACGAGTAGAGTTTATTAGACTCTCACGAGTTTACGTAAACTCTCGAGTTTAACAACCTTGTATATATTTAAACATTACATAAGAAGGTAAAGGGAAAAAAAAAACAGAAAACATATTTAACATAAGTTGATAATACATTATCAATGCAGAAGAATAGATGTACTATCTCCATCATTATTTTAAAATAGAAACAAAAATAATTAAATCATATGGTGCAAAGGAAATTCCAACTTTCAAGAAATTCAGGGCGAAGACATACTGCATCCGTACTTTGAACAGAGGAATTCGAATTTTTAGAAGAGCGTTGCAAAAAGCTTCTTTTGTTTATGGGTCAGAGAGAGTTATTGTTGTTGAGAAAGATTATTCTTCTTTTATTCATCTTATTATTATTATTATCACTATCGTTGGAGAGACAACTTTTGTATTTCCAATAACTATGGATCCTTTTTATGTGATTGGCGTGATTAAAGGAAATGAAGAGCGATAACCCTTAATTTTTGTTTTGGTTACCAAAACTATTTGTCATTTTTTGTCATAGTTATTTGGATCCTATGCAAACTGTCTTCTTTTCACGGCACAGACCTGTCTTTTTCGCCACATTCACTTTTCCATTCACAGACTATTTTACAATTTTTCACAACCACCACCACGCAAAGTCAAACATGTGGAGTTTGGTTAACTACTGTTCAAGTAATGTTTTCGTTAATTAAAACATTAAAAAAAATAAAAATAAAACACAAGAGACACCAGTTTGTTCACGTGTCTTGAGAAAATGCAGCATTACAATAAAAGAAATAAAAATATGTATATGTTTCAAATATAATTATTAAAAAATGATTTTAAGTCTATTTCCACCCATAAAATTAATTAAAATAGATTTCAATCATGACTTTGATACATGTTAAAAAGTGATTTTAAGTCTAATTCAATTTCAAGAAACTAACTTTATAAAATAAAATTTATACACACTTATATATTATAATTTGATCTTATCTTTAATAGATGAAAATTTCCAACCGTAATCAACCATTACAGTATATATATTTATAAATAATTGGTTTAAGACATTTTGTTTTCTAGTACAGAGACTCCGGTGTTGGCAGAATGCAAATAAATGGTTGATTTCTAGTCTTTTTGTTTTTTTTTTCTTTTTACTTTTATGATAAAAGAAACTTTTTAAACCAAATATAAAATTTAGTTCTAAAATGTTTTTGGAAAGTTTGTAACTTTTTGTTTAAAAGGTATTTTAGGTGACTAAAAAGCTTAAGTTGAAGATTTTAAACTCTATTTTATAACAAAATTATTCTACTGTGATCTAAATGAGTAAAATATGAAAAGAAAAATTTACATTAAACAAATGGTTATGTCTTTAGACTCTTACATGTTATATATATTATAAAAGAAATCTTCATTTAAAATAGTAAAACATTTAATGGAAAAATACATGTAATTCAACATATTAGGCTATTTTATTTACAATGTTTCGAAACAGTTGTTTTAACTTGAAAAACTTAAAACATCTTAATTATGCTCTTTCGTATTATATATTATAAAAAAAAAGTTTTATTTAAAATAGTAAAAGTTTATAGAAAAATAGATAAATTCAACAAAGTTAGGTTATTTAATTTAATATGTTTCATAACAAATATTTTAACTTAAAAAACTTACAATATCTCACTTGTACTCTCTCATATATATTATGAAGGAAAGTTTCATTTAAAATAGTAAACATTTAACAAAAAATAGATACAATTTAAGAAAGTTAGATTATTTCATTTAAAATGTTTCGTAACAAATGTTTTAACTTGAAAAACTTAAAACGTCTTAGTTTCATAATCTTTTTAAATGATGGCAAAGTCTAATATGAAAGTCTGATTTTCTTCTTTTAAAATTGATCACATTAAAATCTTCTTCAACCTTAAGACTACAAATATGCTTTCAATTAACAGTTATTTCTTCCCTTGAAGCAATATCATTGATCAATATAAAATACCTAATTCAATCTCGTGAGTAACAACAATATGACACTTATAAATTCAAAAGAGAAAATAGTGGTATCACTAATCACAAAATTGATCAACTAAGCTCTTCCTATCATACATAACATCTTGTCCTTCAACTCTTGCAATTGCATTTTAATTTTTTTATGATGGACCTTGAGCATTCATTTTTCATAACCCTTTTCAAAATTAGCACTTCAAATAATTGAAAGCCAAAGAACCTCTAATATAGTTCTAAGAAAGATTTAATGAGTTATTGAGTTGGTTAAAAACTTTTTAAAAAGTATAGAAAATAACTCTTTTATTCAATTTGTTCTTTTTTCATCTTTTTATATTTTTATGGAATGGAGTATATTTAGTTTTATTTTTATCTACACTATTTATTTCTCCACCAATTAAAGTATTAGTCACCGACACAAAAATAACAAATTATATAGTCTTAAAATAGTAATTTATACTATTAGAGGCAAACCTAACATAATTTATTCAAACAAAAATCTCATCAAATATATTTTATTTATTTTAATAAAAAAGCTAGAAATATTTTACTACAACATCGAGGTAGAGTCGCTCTCAAATTATTAATTAGAAAAACACATCTTTAGAACTTAAGGAATAAAGATGAGTGAAAGTAGATTTGAAATAAAGTTTGTTAGAATTAACGTAAGATTTGACCAACTAGATAAAAGAAATTATTTAATTGGTAGAAATTGAAGATTACTAAAATGCCCCTACTTTAATAAAATGCTCTTAATTATTAAAATAATATAAAATGATAATTGTTAATGTTATATTTAATTGTAAAAATGTTTATAAAAAGAAAAAAAATTAAAATAAATAATTAAAATTAATTTTAAAAATGTAAAAAAATTATAATTTAATAAAATGAAATATATTTTTTTTAAAATATAATATTTTTGTAATATAATTTACGTGATATGATTTTATTTGTTATTAAAGTGAAATTTAATATTTTTGAAGAAATAAATAATTAACCGAAGTTAGAATATTACATACATAAAAAAAAAGTGTGAACATAACATATATCTATCATAGTTTATGATAAAATTACTTTGATTAAGTATGTAAGTAATTTATTGAAACAATTGTATTAACATTTGATGTTTTGTGTGAGATAATGTGAAGGTAGAAGTCGAACCACAGTCTGAATAATCATTCTCTTTGTGTTCTGACTTCTCAACTCAACCATTATCTTTATCTAACATGACCACATAAAGGTTTTGGCGTACAGATTCCTTAGTTTGATGCTATTCAACATAATAATTGGCTCCAAAGTCTGCTGTGTTTGGTTCATTGTCAAAAATAACAAAACTCATTTTGTCTACATCAAATATAATTTTATTTATGACTTAACTTTAGAGAATATATTTTATTCATTAATTAATCTAGAATAGTTGTTTTAATTTTGTTTTAAATCTGACAAAATGATCTGTTATTATAATTTTTGCATAATCATGTTTCATAAATAATTTGTACAATAGAGTTTTTAACTAACAGGTCAAGTCCATTTAAAAGTTACTTCTACTTTAATTGGGAACAAAAATGGATTGTGCAGTTTATGCTTATGAAAATTGCTTCAGTTTCTGAGACCTCATATCAGATGATGCTATGCCCTTACTCCATAAAACATTTCCGTTAAAGTTGAATCATTAAAAAAATTATCAAATGAAGTGTTTGATGTACACTGAGAATCAGATCAGAGTTGAGCCAGTGATGTTCCTATCATCATAAGTTTATTTAGTTCTTACATTTTACAGTAGAATACAAAAGGTTTAAACTTAGCTACACCAACTCACCAGTCACACAATTAATGGAGAAAAGTTGTTGAAGTCTCAGACATGTGATAGTAACAGAAGATAAGTGTAGTGTAGTTTTCAGTCACAAGATCAAAGTTACTCTCTTTTTCACTTTTTTGGGTACAAGAAGAATGTGTTCTACATAAGACCTACACATACATTACATTAGAAACAATAATGAAATGAATCAAAGAATGAATTGATTTTGTACATTTATAGCTGATTTCTATGGCTAGATCTCAACTACACCCACAAACTCTGCTAAAACTTTCAAACTCACCTCATTTCGTCGCTCTCAGAAACCTCTAAACACAGTCATCTCTGTTCATATAAACACAATCAAATAATTAATACTTAGAGTTGCATAGTTCAAGAGCTAAAAACTCTAATTCACGCATTTTGTTTTCCAAAACAACATAAAAAATTTTCAAGTCATATTAATGTGTTGAACATAGTAAAAATTATCTATGAAATTACGTCTCTTATGTTGAATATATATATATATATATATATATATATATATATATATATATATATATATATATATATATATATATATAATTTTTATTTATAATAAAAAAATATAGACTAAACCTAAAATATAAATAAATAATAATAAATTAACTAAAAGATAAAAGATAATATCTAAAATAGCGTATCTCATCAACTACGCAAGAAAATGCTTCTAATTATCATATATTCATTTGCATTAAAAATTTATTTAACTTATCAGTGTATTATAACTAAAGAGCCGCGGTTAAGTTTATTAGAGTGACTTATAATTCAGTGGAACGGTTTGATATGATTAATTTATCAGCAATTCATTATAGCTATTAATCACAGTAAAATATTTAAAATATAAAATAAATATTTTTATAAGTTATTTAATTAGAGATATAAGTTGACTAATTAAAAAAGACTTCAAAGCTATCACACAAGTGTGTATGTAGTGCGCTAATATGATGGTTTGGTCAATCCATCTCTTAGCATAATGCAATTTGAGTTTGTCTAACATGATGACTGTTTATTTTATTTTGCTTTTCAGAGGCTAATAATAAATCAGATTATATTTATTTTTACACTTTTATTTTAATTATAAAATACTTAAAAAAAAGAATTTATTAAGCGACAAAATTTGTCAAATATTTATTAATAAATCAAAATCATCAATAATTTATCAATAATAAAAAATTTATTAACAAAATGTTATTTGATATATTGATAATTATCAACAATTAAAATTTTATAAATAATAATTCATCAATAATTATATATATCTAAAATTTGTCAGTACTTATTCGTGATTAGATATCCACATGTAATTATTGATATATTTTGACTGTTGCTAAATATTCATTAATAAATATTGTAATTTAATTTTTTTTCCCCTTCTCCTCATTCTCTTTCCTTATTTCTCCTTTTTCTTTTTCTCTCTCCCCTCTTCCTTTACGTTGTTAACATCCTTATTATTTTCTTCTTCCAATTTATTTTCAATTAATTTATAATAATAAATATATTGTTAAATTTGCCAGAAAAATTGGTACTCATTTTATTGACGAGTTTACTATGAATTTTAAAAGATTAAATTAACAATAAATTTAGTAACGAATTTACTGATAAAATTACTTATGACTTTAAAAATTAAATATTAACAAATTTATAAACGAATTTTAAAAAATTGAATCACCAATTTTCATTTTATTGAGAAAATTTATCAATGAAAATTATTGGTCTTAATAAACATTACAAATTATCAACAAATTTTATTAACAAATATTATTAACAAATTCATTATCAACAACTATTTTTATTTATAATAAAAATTCTAATTTATTAATAAATTTTACAGATTCATTAATAATTCATAATATATTAATATATAATATTCATCTATATGTAATATTAAGTATAAAAAAGATAAACTCAAAAAAGGAAATAATGAAACTGGTTGTAGTTTGAAAAATAAAGAATCCAATGGAAAAAGAGCCAACCGGGCCAGAGCTATGGAATGGAGACAAGGAGCGGAAGAAATTTGAGTGATTGCCGATCCAATTTGACTCCCCAACATGGATCATTATGGTGGGACCATAAATCTGATACCTGCATCTTTGCATTAGATTGATTTGTACATACATATAATATATTTTCTCATAAAAAAAAGTTATGTTATATTATATAGCACACTCATGTTCATTTAAGATCTTACCTGAGACACACATTACTCCCTCCCAAAACCAAATATTCAAATTTCAAAAATAAAAAAAAATTGTGGAACAATTTTTATAAATTAATAATGAATTTCCCTGTCATTGTTCGTACTATACATGTATAATATGATTAAAAATATTTATTGGATAAAATATCTGATTAAAGATATTTTAAGCGGTTAAGATATTTATGAGTAACTAATCAGATTTTCAGGTAAGGTTGTCTTTATTTGGCTTATAAAACACTTATAAATACAATAACATGGCCAAAGGCCAGGTACGTTCTACTTACGTCCTATTGACACTAGATAATATTCTATAGTGATAATAAAATCGCTTTCTTGAGAGCTGAGACTCCATAACTCACGTATGACTTGAGCGTCGAAGTATCTTCGCAGGTATCTCCCCCTCCGTTGGTGAAAGTGGACAAGCGGTACGAGCTGAAAAAGCGCGAGGGACTTCTAAAAAGGTGAGGAGAAACGAGCTTTCCGAACATCTAGAAACAACAAAGATACATCAGCAAAGTACGTCTTTCGATCCCACGAAATATTTACTGAAAGAGTACCTATATTGGAATTTACATTCTCAACCAACTCACTTAACTTTTTAATTTATCCTTGGTACTAATGGTTTTCTTTGTATTAAAAGAATAGGATATAAAAAAGAAAGTGAAAAAAGAAGATTATTTGGGTTTTAAAAAAATGAGAATAAAATATTAGTGAATGATTCATAAAATGTAATTGATGTGATAGAAAAATTATATCAATTATCTAAAAGATGTAAATTATTTTGAGTATTCTAACTCATAATAGAAAATTAATTTCTTACAGACTAAATTATGTTTGATTTGCTTAACAATTTTTTTTTGTTTATAATAAAGAATTGAAATTTTTATGCTTAAAGTGAAAAAATACATCTAACCTAAGTATTTTAGGAAAATATTTGTATATATTTAACGTTTTTTATAATATTTTTTAAATAAGCATGGTTTACATATATATACTTTTTAGCATCAGAGTTGGAAATAGAAAGAATGCTTAACATATATTTTACTAATTTAAATATTTTTAAAATTTCAATATACTTTTTTATTGGATTTTTTAATTTGTAATATGTTAAACTCTGTAAAGGAAAGTACAAATACTAATGAATGTACTTTCTTTTTATTGAAGAAATCTCCACTCTAAATCCAAAATTTACGTTTATAAGTTTACTTTACTTTTTCTTTTTTATATAAATTCTACTTATATCTCTTATAAGTTTAACGTCCTATCCTAAACCTATTTTTTAAAATTATTTTATTCATGTGATATTCAGTGCTTCTCTCCGCATAATGGTGCTCAATCCATTAATATAAGAAAGTGAGCAACACATTTTTAATGGATTTTCATTCCAAAATGGTTCTTCTAATCTCCTTTAACCTTTTCACACTTTTAAATAAAAGTTCAAACAAAATTTTACGTTTGGATGCCAAGTCGCGGTAAACGGTTTATTATTATATTTAGTTATTAATTATCCAAATGTTCGTTCTTACACTATCACTCGTGCTTATCATTAGTTTGTTATATTTGAAAGTTACCTGTAAAAGATATTATAATACCAAAGTCAATAAAGATTTGACAGTTCAAATTATTAATGCGTATTAAATGTCATCATTTACCTCTTAACTTCAAACATGTATTTATAGATTTTGGAATGAGTTTTGGATTAGTGATGACCTAATTATGGTCCAATTGATAATAATCATACTTTGTCTTAAATTAATCACTGTTAGAGGTAATCTCTCTATAGGCTGAATGTTCGTTTGGTGTCGGAATAGTGCGTGGCTGACTGTTTGGACTGTTTGATCCAAGGTTGACCGGACAATCATACAATACACAAAACCCCCAAGCCCCAACATATCATGATAGCCAAAGGGGTTTGTGATGAAGGTTGTCTTAACCGCATTGGAGGGGTGCTATAGTCTTTTGTGGTAGCTCATTTGACCAGTCAGAATCGTTCGTTGTGGTTCGTGGGGATACAACAATTGGAGGAAAAGTTATAACCGTTGGGATAGGGACACGTAGCACATTCATATTCGTGCACCCCAGAAAACGAAGAGTCACACTTTGTGAATCGTCAAATATGGCTCAATCTGATGGCTGAGGATGGCCCATTAGGATGTCTCTTTTGGCTATAAATAGTAGTGGGCCTCAATACCATTTTCACCACAACTCTCCACCTTTCTCCAAGAACCGAGTGTTTATGTGTCTTCGTCTGAGGAGTTTGGAGGAAATGGAAGTCGAGGATATGCGTATAATGCTTCTTCTTCGTCATCGATGTCATCATTGATTGGATCTTCCATCTTAGGGTCAATCGAACGAGATGCAGAGTCGGGTGATGAGGCAACCATTGTCAATAGGAATAAGGTCATGTCTTAGGGCGATCAGGAGGTCATCTTGGAAATAGAAGTTGTTTCTGCTGAAACGGGACGAGGATAACTGCTTGTGTAAGCTTCAGTGTGCCGAACGTTTGCCTTGCTCCTTGCTTCGAGTGACCGATCGGTGGATGGGGGGTGACCTGCATAATATACTTTGACGCTAAAGTCAGAATCTTTCATTATAGGTCTTTAATAAATCAATAGTGAGTAAAAGTGAGTTTACCTCGAAATTAATCCATATTTATAGAGTTTAGAAGAATCTGAGCAATTAATTTACCTCTTAATGGTCATTAATGCAAACCTTAACCACTTAACAGTTGTCGTTGTGACATTAATTGCGCCTTAACTCTGCTCAATGGTTGTCGGAACCGAGCGATCATGAGATGTTTTCTGGCACGTCAACCGTTCGGTCCTTTCCATCCAGTTTGTCACCGTACCCGATCGGTAAGCTATAAGTCCGTAGTAACATAGGCCCCCCAAGCCCTAGCAAAATCTTAAATATTGCGTAGGGTTTTGAAGTATTAACCGATCGATTTTGGGTTCTCTTGTTTCATGGGCCATTACAACTCATCAATCGTCACATCCCTTCAATATCCGTAAAATGGCAGGAAAAGCGGGAGTCGAAGAGTCGCGACTGTAAAAAGAGCGGGAAAAATTGTAAGACATAACGTCACGACATTTGAATCATCAGATCTTTTCCCTTTGGACACTCTAGATGAGTTTAATGAACCACCTTTACCCCCTATAAATAATGGTAGGGTCATCTCATATTTTCACTTTTTCCCTCGAGCTCTCTGACTACCAAGCGTTTTCCCTACCTTTCCCCCTTTCCAAAGCTTCAAACTTAGTCTTCCCGGTAAATTATGTCTTCTTCAGTTGCTTCTGAGTTCTCCAGGAGAAAAGGTGTGGGGTATGCTGATGGCGCTGCTGCTTCTTCTTCTTCTACCAACTTCGATTCCGGCAACGAGAGAAACCCTCCCGCCAATCACCAGGTCGAAACCCCAGCCTTTGAGAATTCTTCCCGCCTGCTTGAAGATAGTGGAAAGGAGGAGGTGGGAATAAACGTGGATTATGCCGGCGCGTGGGACGGAAGGAGCGAAGCTCTGCCTGATGTCGTCGGCTATGACTGGGCTCCCCACAGGGTGAAGCTTTATGCTTCCTCCGTCATCACCAAACGCACGCTAAAGGAGCTAGTCAATAGGCTTAGCTTCGTGAAGGCGGCTGGCGATGCAGACTTCTTTAAATTGGCGCTCTGTCAGTTGAACGAGCGGGCGTGCCACGGTCAGGAAGGGTATGCCTCAAACTTTTTCTATGCATATTCCTACTTGTTCCGTGACCTCAGATTCCTCTTTCCCTTTTTCAAATTTTCAAATGGGCGTTCTGAGGGAACTCAACGTGGCGCCTACCCAACTGTATCCGAACGGTTAGGCTTTTATACAAGCCTTCTCTGTCGTCTGCGCAACTCTCGCCCTTTGTCCCACTCCAGCTTCTTTTCTCTATTTTTTTCGGGTCTTGCCGCACCCCAACCAACCTTGGGTTTCCCTCATTTCAATCAAGGAGAGACAACTTTTCACGTTTTTCAACACCTCTTACAAGGATTTTAAGGGAAATTTCCTCAAGGGAAGTTTTGCTCTTTTTCAAGTCTCCCCCAACCATCTTAGACAAGTAATAGATTAGTAAGAACCTCAATGTTATAAACTTTCTTTATTATATAAGTGTATCCTAAAACGTTCTATTTTTCATAGTTCAATTACAATACATGTAATGTTGTTAGGGAAATCAACTATTAAGGTTAAAAAGCTTGCATGATTGTTCCTCAATGTTTGGTATTTTAGTCCATATATTTATAATTGTTTTGTTCCAACGATATTATTTAATTATTTATAATTATGTTGATATATTGTAGTGTAATAAACAAACTAGCTCATATGAGTGCAGTTACTATGTAATGCATTGAATGACAATCATTATTTGTACCCGTATTACAACTAGTTGGGAAACACTAATAATAGCATTGAATCAAATACTTTACAACTTTGTCTTTTTATATACTAATTGAAATTATTATATTTTGTGTAGAAATTCAAGAGTCTTATATTAATTTTCGATAAGTTCATTCATTATTTAAGGAAAACTTGTACAAAATATCTAATAAGAAATGTACAATAATATTTAATTGTTATAACGATATCATAATTTGTAAGGTTTTATGAGCATTTACCACATTTACAACTATCTATATTCTTATTTATTTTGTTTCTGTTCTAGATTTTGTGCAGATTTAATATGTAGTTTGAAAAAAAATATTTTAAAAAAATGCTAATATTAGACTTCGATTATAACCAAAACCAAAACAAAAAGGAGTATTCGACTTCGATTCAGGTCATAATCAAAACCAATACTAGTGTAGAAAATGCCTTTAACGTCACCCTTTAGACGTCCGACCCTCGAATATCCCACGTAAAAAATGACCAGCGACACTTTTGTAACTAAGTTAATGTTGTAGACGTCCGACCTGGCTAGTCCCCGACGTCTGATGGGGGCAAAAATACCAAAAGTCATTTTATTTCGCAGTGTAGACGTCCGGGCCCCTATGTCTGACGCCTAAAGACTTGACAGGTAGCTGAAAATTTGCCTTGTCCACTACTTTAGACGTCTGGGCCCCTAAATCGGACGTCTGATGGTGGCAAAGAATACCAAAAGTAATTTTATTTCGCATTGTAGACGTTGGGCCCCTATGTCGAATGTGTGATGTCTGTATAGGCGATCGGGCCCCATATATCGGACGTATATAGCCTCCGCCAAATTTAATTTTTTAAATACACATAGACGTCCGGGACCCATTTGTCGGACGTCTGATGTCTCTATAGACGTCTGATGGGGGAGGTCCCCGACGTTTAATGTTGTTTATTACACTTTGCGTGAACTCGGGGCAGTTACGCGCACTATTCATCATTTTCTTCCTCGCGTTTTCTCTCGCGGCTTTGCATTTTTGGGTAAGTTTTTTCTCTTTTGGACCGTTTAAACTTACTTTTACTCTGATTAAATTAGTCTTTGATGAATTATCTTCCATTTGAACCGATTAAAGTGAGTTTTCATTGTGTTTTGGTGCAGTTTTGCTCGTTTCCTTGGGCGAAAATTTCTTGCGTTTTGGACAACATTTTTTGCGTTTTCCACTCCTCCAATTCCTCCACTACGTTTGTAATCGGTTAAGAATGTTAGCATTCTTGTTTAAATTTTTTTTTCTATGCATGTTATTGGCTTTTCGGTATACATGTTTTTGGCATTTGGATATGCATGTTATTAACTTTCGAATATGCATGTTATTAACCGTCGAATTTGCATGTTGTTGACTTTTGGATTTGCATGTTGTTGACTTTTGGATATATACATGTTATTGACTTTTGTGTATGCGTGTTATTGGCTTTTGCGTATGCATGTTATTGGCTTTTGAATATGCATGTGATAAAGTGTTGTTGTGTTGTTATGATTGGTATGTTAGATTATTAGTATCTAATTGAGTGAAACTTAGTTCCCGTTTGAAATTTAACACAAACGATTAATCTTTTAATCGTTTGTGTTAAATTTTGAATTGTCCGATTGGAGAGTTTGGAAAACTTATTTTTCATAATTTGCTATAACATGTACGTACGTTGGAGTTTATGGATAAGATTGATAAAATTTCGGTTCAGTATAATAGAGTATTTGGCATCCCCCCATGTCCTAGTATATATCACATTCATTGATGCATTGAAGATCATTGGGGGAGACAGGATGTTGAATATTTTCATCCTTCAACTATGGTGCATGTAAGATAGTTAATTTTGTCATCCATATTAAACTTATTTACATTCTTAGTTTCTAACAACTTAACTTTGTTGTTTTAGGTACATGGACACAGTCATTGTGGACCAAGGTCGGTCTTCCATGTACGGATTTGTTGAACCTCAGACCATTCAACCTTCTGGTAACACAATTAAGAGCAAACAAAAGTATTTGGAAACATGAATGGTTGAGTCAAACAGAGACATATACTTTGCGCCATACATTGATGGGTATGGGTTGATTGATGTAAAATTTCATTAAAGTTTTCTTAATTAGTTTACTAACTATTTATGAATCATGATAGGTCTTATTGGCAGTTGATGCTCATCATTCCCAAACAATGTAAAATTGTATGGTTTTGTTCGCTGCACAGGAAGATGAAAAATGACTTGAGAAACATGCTTCAAGGGTAAGTGTTTCTCTTTTTATGTTTCAAATTCATTTTGACCTTCAATTTTTATGATAAATATAGTTATATTAATATTACCTTGTGTTTTCAATGTAAATAGAGAATGGATAAAAACCGAGGTCAACTAGTATCTGTCCTGTAATCAAACGTTGTAAGTTATTTATAGTTCTAATTTATTTTACTAGTTATTGAATGATCTAAATGCTTGACTATTTAGTTTATCATTTTAGTGTAACAAGCAACTAGATTCATGGGAATGTGGCTACTATGTCATGTCTTAGATTAAGACCATCATTCGAGTTGTCATTACAGATGACTGAAATGAGGTAATGATGCTTAACTTATTTAGATTCTTAGTTTCTAACAACTTAACTTTGTTGTAAGATAGGTACATAATGCATCTTTGTTCATTTTGCAGCGCTTCAAGAGTACATCTGCTATACTAGAGGACGCAATTAAGAAGATAAGACAGGAGTGAACAACTTATCTTCTGCAAAGATGGACTTAAATAGGAAGATTTATTATTGTTGTTCAACATATTTAGATTTAGTTTAACTTTAACTTTTGATATTTTAGGTTTTGGATTGTTTTTTAATACTTTGTTAACTTCAAACGAGTTGATATATAATATTATAATGTTTTGGGACAATTTTCTGCTTTTCAGGTGTGGTTTTATTGCAAAAATAAATAAATGTTTTTTAAAAAAATACCCCCTAGACGTTTGTTAATGCCACATCGAACGTGTATAGACGTCTGTCAGTGTATACAAAGACGTCCAATGAATTACAGAGGCTAAACTTGTTCCAGGGTCTTACACATTAGACCTGTTTAGTCGGATGTCTCATCAACGTCACCCATATAGAAGTTCGATACGGGTCGGACGTAAAAGGCCCAAAATAACAGACGTCTAAAGTAATTTTTACACTAGTACAAATTCCCTTTCAGAAAAAAAAAATCTATAAAAAAATATTAGATTTTGATTATCTATATAATTCGAAGCATAAATGGGTATTCAGCTTCGATTTATTAAGAACCAAAGTCGAATACCCTTTAAGAAAAAATATTTTAAAAAACTACAATATGTTTAAGTTATTCCTATAAAAAATGAAAAGATATTTGGTTCACTATGAACAAAACTAAGACCATAACCCTTTTTGATTTAAAAAAATTATTTAATTTGAAGCATCTTTAACTTTGATTTTGAAAAGAACCGAAGCCAAATACCCTTTAAATTATATAATTATTTTAAATTAAAAAGGAATATATAATCTCATTTATGATTACAATCAAAACCATATGAACAATTTTTTTTGTTTTTTATTTGTAGTTTAATGGCTTCAGCTATTTTAACTAAAGTAAAATACTAACTTTTTTTATTTCGATTTATAATCGAAACCAAAAACCCTTCCAATTTTATCTCTTCTTAATTTGTTTCAATTATAAAATTGAAACCAATACTGAAAACAACTGTATTGTATCATTTCCCTACAGTAATGTAATTATTAACTTAACAATACTAAAATTTTCTTATTCAAATAGTGATAATTTGATGAGGTAAAAGACAACTTTTCCCTATTATTTGAATGCTTCACATATACACAAAACATTTTGTTCTCAAATATATATATATATATATATATATATATATATATATATATATATATATATATATATATATATATATATATATTATTTATTCTCAAAAACATTTAAACAAAATAAAAGAATCTTAACTGTACATATATACCCAACTTATTACAAATTTTATTTTATTTATTCAAAATGAAGATAAGAAAATATTAACCATATTACAGGCCTTAACAACCCATTTTTAGTGTAAAGTACCTTCCTAAGGTAAACACATTCTTTCATGGAACCAAAAATAAAAAACACTCAAGATATTAAAAAATGTTTTATATCACAAACATAATGTTATATAAAACCTATAATAATCTCAACCTCTGGCAGAATATTGACTTTTATGTACTGCTTATAGTCCAATCGTGCAAGAACGAGGATATATACGTGCTTATTGAGAGAAGTGAAATGAATATACTCTAACCATTTTGTGTCTAAAGACAAAACATCTTAAAGCCAGCAACCATGTGCAGAGGGTGGCTACAAGACAAACCCGAAAACCATGCACAGATAACCATTGACTTTGGTTAATGAAATTTCTTTTCCCCCCTTAATTAAACCTTCCTTCGAATGCAAATAATTTGAGTTGTTACCTTCTAACACAAGAAACAACAGAACTATGTAAGGAACTGTTTAGCATATATCCACAATTGGTTAGATAATATAATATTAACACGAAACATCTTCACATCTACGATGTTTCAATACAAGACTTTATTTAAAGGGATTGGATGATACTACTTGAACCAACGAATTCAGGCTGCGTGTTCATACTTTGATAATTGAACTCAAAAGTGTGAACATTTCCGATATAATGTGGTTATATATAATGGGAATCAGTCCCCAGCTATTCTTTCTTTGGCAAAATAATGGAAGTTAATGCTTCAAAACGGCTCAATCTAAATATTAAAACACATACGTTGTTTCCTAAACTAAACTTTTAAGAATTCTCTGTGTTTGCATCTCACTATGACTCGTTTGATATATATGTTAGAAGATATGCATAATTCAGAGAGTTATAACTATACAAGAAACTTGGAAAGGGTTGACCTAAGAAGATTATGACAAAAAGGAATACAATTATTCAAGGCTGGCATGTTCTAACCACTACAGAATTGAAAGACTCAGTTGATTATTCTTTGGTTTTATATTCTAATAATTTCAAAACCGTGTCATGACTGTTCATTGGTTGGTGCATATTAGAATGAAACTATAGCTAATAGCTATGCCCTATGCATGCATATTGCGTCCAATGATTGAAGAGATGCATGGAATTATATTTGCACATAACTAGAAGAAACCTCTCCCACACAATTAAAATATACATAATATATGCTTTAGAATGGTGACTTATAAGGTCTATAAAAGGGAGCAAGGTCCTTCTAGCTAAGCATTCAATTTCTCAAGCTAATAAACACTATATACTTACTATAAGAGAGTGAGTTAAGAACGGTTTCATTTGAATATGAAGATCGGAATTTTGCTATGTGTTGCACTTTTTCTTGGGGTTTGTCAAGGAGGTAGCCTGAGGAAAAATTTCTACCGCGATTCCTGCCCTCAAGCCGAGGACATCATCAAGAGCCAAACACAACAGCATGTGTCAGCTAATCCCAATTTGCCAGCCAAGTTGATTAGATTGCATTTTCATGATTGTTTTGTCAGGGTATATACAAACATATTACTATCAATTCCATTGTTTTACGTATTCATGTTTTCTTTTAAGGGATATTTTTATCCAGTTTTGGTACACAAATTTTACAACATGCAAAAGTGGTAAATGTTTTGGAGCTATGTAACAATGATAATGTGTATATATATATATAGCATAACATGGTTTCACTGCAAACGGACATTTCAGGGCTGTGATGCGTCGGTTTTGTTGAACTCTACTGCGAATAACACTGCAGAGAGGGACGCTATTCCAAATCTTTCTTTGGCTGGCTTTGATGTCATAGATTCCATAAAAAGTGCACTGGAAGCAAAATGTCCCAAAACTGTATCTTGTGCTGACATACTGGCATTGGCAGCAAGAGACGCTGTTTCTGTCCAAGTAAGCTAACTCTTCATATGTCTACTCTAGTTCTACTACATACATCTTGAATTTGTTTCAACACATATATATTCTTATTTCCTGACAGCATGTTTTCCTGAGAATTTTCAGTTTAATAAACCTATGTGGGAAGTTCTCACTGGTAGAAGAGATGGCACGGTATCGACAAGTAACGAAGCCTTGGCAAATATCCCAGCACCTTTCTTCAACCTCACCCAACTCAGACAGAGTTTTGCTAGCAAAGGTCTCACTTTGCACGATCTGGTTGTATTATCAGGTAAGGTTCATGATATTAATTGCTAATACAGTACACATTAATTAATTAACAGTCTAATTAACACCCATATATATGATTTTCATATCTTAGGGGCACACACAATTGGAGTTGGGCATTGCAACTTGTTCAGTAACAGGCTTTATAATTTCACCGGGAAAGGTGATCAAGACCCTTCTTTGAATGCCACCTATGCTGCGTTCTTGAAGACCAAATGCCAGAGTCTTAGTGACAGAACCACAACGGTGGAAATGGACCCTGGAAGCTCGACCGATTTCGATAGTGACTATTATCCTAACCTTCTCCAGAAGAAGGGTCTGTTCCAGTCAGACGCTGCCCTTCTAACACTGGATCAATCAGCAGATATAGCTGGAGAGTTGGTGAATGAAGCCAAGTTCTTCACAGAGTTCGCACAATCAATGAAGAGAATGGGAAACATTGAGGTCCTCACTGACTCTGCTGGACAAATACGGAACAAGTGTTCTGTTGTCAACTCATAAACAAGTTCACCACTAGTTTGTGCTCTTAATTTCCTTCAGTTATATCATCTGCCAGTTGTTCCTTTGAGTTGTTTAAATGTCTTTTTAATTATAAAAGAATGTGTTTGTATACACTGACGTGGACTTCTCACATAGATCTATTACATCCTTTAAAATAAGAACAACATATTTTGAAACTGATTTATTTGGTGATATTTTGACACAATATTATTAGATGTCAACAAAAAATAGTGTTAAATCTCTATGATATTATTTATTAATATAATTTTCATATTGTTATAAATTTCTATAAGTTATATTACATGTTTATTCAACAAGCAATTCATATTTTATACCAAGTATATAATACTCTTTGTAATAATGGTTCTTATGTATCATATTAAGAATCGAAAAATAATCAAAAAAGGATTCTATTTGACAAGGTTTCTTTTTATACCTATGAACTCCATTGGACCCAAAAATATTAAGGTGGACCATGAAGACTAAAGTGTCTATTTTCATGATATTCAAATTACACAGACAAGAATGCAATAAAAGGCCAATTATGAACACAAGAATGCCAGACAAATAAAATTAAACAGTAGGCTGCCTTAAGACTTGAACGAGCAACTAGCAACTGATGATGTCCAAGCTGTGCTGTTCTCCAACGTAATCTCCCAAAACAGGATCAAATATACATGAAATATTAAACGCAATATCTAATTCCAAATTCCCACCAGTGAAGGAACATAGCATGAGAAAAATGCTTTAGAAAAATATCACTCAGGTATTTATTAGAATAAATGTATTATTTACACAGAACAATAACAAAACAGACCAAGTGTAAGATGGATCCACAAAAAGACTTGATAGTGTCCAGTTTTGAAATCACACCATTCATCAATGTTCTAGCTGTATGTATTAAAACTAGAATTATTAAATATAAAAACTAAGTGAGGGTTGAGACTTCATCCAGTTCTGACAAAATTGGAGAGGATCCTAGTCCGTTTAAGATTAACCAATTTTGTTAAAGAGCACACGGGGGCATATTAACTCCAACCATCACTCGGCAGATTTTGCGTCAAATTGCAACAAATTGTAGGTAAACATTTCTAGACATGGTTTTTGATGGTAAAACAACAGACAAAGTGTAAGGCTAATTAAATACAACAAACCATTCACAAAATGTTAAATCCACAAGCAAAGGCAAGCACGCAAAAGCTTGAGGCTCCCAGTTAGTGGCGTCAAGGGAAAATAAATGTAAGCAATCTTACCCCCAGCAAGCAGAGAAACTGTCACCAAGATTTAAATCTGTAAACCTCTGGATCACTAAGCAGCAACCTTACCAAGGGTACATAGGAAAAGGTACATTTTTAAGAGCACACTTAGACTGAAGTCAAAATAATGAACTACAATTGCCAAGTGCAGAACAATATCCCTCGAGACCTCAACCGTAGTTAACATATGAACTTCATAATGTTTATGACATATACTAACATTAACTCCTACAAACAAATTTGGTGATCTTCTAGCAAAGGTGAAATTATTATTAACAGTTTAAGAATATGGATTTGATATTTTCACATGTTAGTTCGTGATGAGAGAGATGGAACTAAGTTCTAATGACAGCAAAGAAATAAAAAGATAGAGGATTATGCGATAGAAGATATCACATTAAAATGGGGGCAGACAAGAGTTGATCGATATTCTAAACATAAGCCATTTTGATATATGGGCAATGTTAATCTACAAATGCATACACTTAACAATCTTACGTTATGTCTCCTGCAGAAGAAGGCAATCCATTTTATAAATCAAATCACCACTGACCCAGAAGATCACCAAATACTTTAGAAGGGAGCTTTCAGCTGAACAAGGGCTGGTTCACGCATAAAAATTTGCATAACATACCAAACAAAATCAATATTTCAAAATGTAATATATGAATAGCTGTGGAATAACAAATATTCTTTTTGTATGGACTGCCTAGTATGACTTTATGTATAAATGGTTTCAATTTCCTTTGCTTGGCTTGTAATCAGGGTCTGTGGTCATTAAAGCCAGTAGCTTTGTTAAAATCAATAACACAAACAGAATAATAAAGTACCAAAATCAGCTGTAAGTACTCATTACCTAACTCAGCAATATCTGAAAGCTAGAAAATAATTACTAATTAACGCTAACATAATATAGCAAGAAATAGAACCCAGCTTCAGATATCCCATCCAATTAGAGATAAAAAGATGACCACATAGACTTGGGCTTCCAACCACAAATTCAGGTTTTGTATCTAAGATATAATGCTGGAGGGCGTTAGCTTCCAAAGAAGACCAGACCAAGAGATCAAACGAGTGAAGTAACAGCCAACAGTGTGTGGTTCTATACCTATTGCAGCATCAGCATTCAACTATTCCTTCATAAATCCTCCTATCATCACTCAGGCACAGCAGAGAAGTAAATACTAGACACTAATGAAGCCAGAAACTCGTAAGCCCCGAAGGTTTAGATTCTAAAAGTAAAGCTTAAAATATCCGTTGCAGTATTTTCAATGCTTTATAGTTTAATTTGAGTTGATTATGATAATTGCTAAATCATTGGATCAATCCATGTACATTATTTATAGCTAAACCATTGATCCACCTAGCCTGAAAACTTATCTGACTTCTTATTGAATATATAAAATAAATTTGTACGTCAACTTAATGATTAAATAAAATCACCATGAACTCATTACCAACTTGCCTTATTAAGTCTATCTAAACATTCATATGCATATGAGCAACCCTTTTAAGAAAGGAGTAATGATATATTGCAAAGCATAGCAAAGACGTACTTTAACGAGTCATTTTGCCAAATTTTTGTTAACAAATTCGATGTACTGTAACCACTGCAGTTCAAAGTTCAGTGATTTAATACAATAGCATATTACATATCTATTTAACAGTAGGCTGCTAGAAAATTTGGATACCTGCTAGATAGGCGCACAAAAGAGCTCTAATTTAATAGCACTCAATCTAATTCTGAGATCAGAAACACAGCAATATCATATACACAACATGCTAGAGGATACGCATGTTGTGAGGACCATCATACCAAACAAAATTATATAAATTAGATGATAGATGGAAATGCAAGTTGAATCCCTTAAACACAGCTGGCAATAATTTAAAACATTTCCTGATGCTTTCCTAGGATCAAATTTGCCAACAAAATTCTAGAGAACCTTACATTGCTTAAACCAAATTCCAGGAATAAAGAATACATTCTTAGATAAAAAAAGAAAAAAGATAGCCTAACAAAATCAGCTCATAGATGAGAAACCCAAAATTTCATCTTCCAGCAATCTTCAACAAAGGAGAAATTATACCCTGTATCTCTTGCAATGACTGTTGCACCCGAATCTCCTCCTCAACAGACCTCTTAAGATTTCTCACATGGCTCTTGAGGGCTTGAGAAGCTCTAATGTCATCCGCCCTCATTTCAAGAACTTTCTTAGTCAACCCCATAAGCAAACTGGAATATCTAGGCAGGGTACAATACTTATGCAAGAACACCATGAGGAGTTCCAGCTTCTCCACACCCAAGTTGGAGACACACTTGAGCAACTTCTTTCTAGCCACCAATTCCTCCATCACAGCCAACACATTCTCGGGGTTCTTACTTTCCAACACAGACACCAGAGCCTCCGCGTGCTCAAACTTATTCAACAATTTGTCATGCTCAGCCAACTTCACCTTCTTGGGCTTCATAACCAAGTAATCCCCTGCAGACGGTTTCTCTCCCTGCCCTCTCTGGAAATACCTAAAATGTGAAGGCCTCAACACACTCTTCTCGGTACGCTCCACTGGCGCAACTCTCCAAAACGAACTGGACTCAATCTCCTTCTCCTTTTCACTCTCCTTCACTTTCCTTTTGCTAGCATAGATCACCCCATTGGAGGTCCCAATCACTCGCGTTGAACAATCCGGCGAGTAACCAACAGACAAAAGAGGCGCAGGAAACCTCATAGAATGTGTAACCTTGAACGATCCATAATCAAACACCTTCAAGTAGCCATCCAACCCCACACTCATAATCCTAAACTGATTCGATTCCTCTCCAAAATCATTCCCAATTCTACCAACACATAACGAAGTAACTGTCTTGTTGTGACTCTCCATGGAGAACAAAAGCCTCCCGCCGCCTATCAAGTCCCACAGCTTAACGGAATTCCCACCCGCCGTCGCAACCATCCCTCCGGACGGCAAAAAAACAGCATCTTCCACGGGCGCTCCGTGGTTGATCTGCACCGACGACTTCGAATCCCTAACCCTAACATCCCAGAGCTTGACAACGTGGTCATAGGAACCGGTAATGAAGACATCGGAGTTAACAGGGGAGGAGTCTCCGCACCGGACATAGTCCTTGTGGCCGACGAATTCTGCGACGGAAGCCTCCTCGGCAACGTCCCAGAACTTGACAAGGGCGTCGTCCCCGGCGGAGATGAGGTGGAGCTTGTCGAGGATGGGAAAGTGCACGAAGCGGACGGGACGGGTGTGGGAGCGGAGGCGGCGGAGGGGGGTGCGGGACTTGGCATCAAAGACCTGGACGAGGCCAGAGAGGTCGGAGGCGGCGAGGAGAAGGGCATCGGAGCGGAAGGAGGCGCAGGAGACGGCGTCGGAGAAGGAGGAGATGGTAGCGGTGGGGGAGAGGGTTTGGGAGCTGAAGAGAGTGAGGGTGGCGGAGTGGGCGGCGGCGAAGGAGTGAGGAGGTGTGGGAGAGAAGGTGAGGGAAGGGACGGAGATGAGGTCAGGGATTTGGCGTGTCTTGAAGGAAGACCAGTACTTGGATTCAGGTGTTTGCTTTGGATTTCTCGCTTTCGATTTCAGCTTCGGCTTCACTCGGAACCTCCTCTCAACTTTTCCTTCCTCCATTCTTCCACCTCGCAGCCAACTCGGGTTTAGGGTTTAAGGCTGCGTCATAAACGTCTTTTTGTTTCAAGCCCCCTAAACCAAAACAATTTTACCATCATATAATAATATAATACAATCAAACATTAATTATTTATAAATTAAACTCTTCCTTACACCACTTTTTAATAAATCCTTTGTCTATTTTTTTTTATTCAATTAAACTAGTTTATTGTACCCAGTCAAAGGATTCACCAATTTCTCACCTTTATCTCCTTCTCCACCATTTGAAAATTTGGTAAGAATTCGGAGGTCTAATTTTTTTCTTTTTTACCTACTTTTTATGTAAAATAATTTGATTAATAATTAATATCTCTGTTGTAATTTAAAATATATATATATATATATATATAAAAAGTTTATACTGATAAAAGTTATTTTTAAAGAAACCGTGGTTATTATTTATAATTGTTAATATTTAATTTGGATTTGTCAATATTATTAAAATTAATATAAAATATAGTTGAGTTATAATAATTAGTAATTATATACACATAAAATTAATAATACATTAAAAATATTAAAGTTTTATTTTACTATATAATTTTAAAATATTAATTTAAATTATTGTATAAGGAATTAAAAGGTTGAAAACTAATTAGAAGAATATTACCACTAATAATAATTAAGTCATTTCATAATTGATATTAAGTTTTATATATACAATTTTCCTTAATAGAATAAAATATTTTAAAAAAATATTTAAAAAGTTTCATAACTTAAAAACACATACATTAATATATATATATATATATATATATATATATATATATATATATATATATATAAAAAGAATCATCATCTAAGCACAATATTTGTATGATTACGTGTCACTGCCACTAACATCATTCTCAACCAATAACTAACAAGAAGAAAAAACAAATCTCAATTTATTCACAGTATATTAGGATATTCATCAATATAACAATAATAATCTCAATCAATCTAAACATTTATAAGAATAAACATATACTCTGAACTTAGATTCTATTTGCAAAAGATGTATGTAAATATGTTGGATTCAAATCAAGTCTTAAACCTATCATGTGTTTTTACAAAAGATTGTAGAAAAATAATGGTCATGGCTTCACTTAGTGTGTCTAACTTACCATAATAAGGTTAGTTCCTATCAATCATCTAAGTTATGACACTATTTCATTCCAATCCCGCAAATAAAGAATCTCTTTCAACTCTCACCACATAAACCTCATTTTTTATGAGTATGTGAGTTTAGTATAATTAAAATAACTTCAAGTAAGAATTCATACTCAAATGCATACACTAACACCATACAATATGAAAAATATCCTTAGAAATGACCATATTCATACATATTATTCACACACAAGATAGAACAATTACAACTCCATAGATTTATGGCATAAAGTGACTCTAGCTCTACTGAGCCTCATACTGATGTGAATCCAACCAATTGATGTGAATCTCATTTGCACAAGAACTAATTTATGATTTGTTAGGGTAAACCTTGTAGAAAATTTGGAAAATTGGTGAAAAGATTAATAGTAATTTAGAAATGTTGATATCTTGAGCTATAGAACTCTAATTGGGGTGATTTCAAAACAAGGTGAAACTTCACGTTCTAAACTTCAATTTTAGGCTCAAGAATTACTTAATTTGGATATGAAGAATGAAATTTATGACTACAAGATAAACTTGGACAAAATTACGAAAGGTAGAGGAAAGAATCACTCTTTCCAAGCGAGACAACACGCAAAGGATGAGAAAGTCCTTCGATACGACCAAGGGTTCTTGAATCACTCAATAACTTATGAGAATCACTCTTACTAAGATAAAAGAATTAAAACTCTAATATTTCTACATAAAACTTCAACTTTTTTAATGAAAATAGTTCAACTTATTAAAAGCTTTCGCTATTCAAAATACAAAAATTTTAATGGATAATTGTAATTGAAATGTGGCAACCAAAGGTCATCCAAAAGCATTCAGCTTTGCATCATTTTGGCCTTCCAAATGTTAATGACTAAGTTTTACAAATTTAAATAATATTCATTAATTGATTAACCCAAACCATAATTTAGTCAACTAATTTTACAAAGGATTGGGTCATTATTTAAACAAACTAATTACTTAAAAACTGCAGGAAAGTAACGTGTCCTCATCATTGATTGGATTCACATTACATACCTAGTAGATATATGGCTATACTCAACCTCATACATAAAATCCCGGTTAAATCTCATCTTATGTTCTTAGCTCTACTTTCTCACTTAGCCATCAAGGGATTCACCCAACAACTCTAAGTTTGTCATTTGCTCAAACTCAGACTCGCTCCAACAAATCCTTTACTTTGCCAAGTGAGACACCCCTAAAGGTATGATGGCTCATTGGATTTAGAATTTTTTATTTTCGTCCAACAGGAGACTCGTTTGCCCATTAAGTTTGCATAAAACTATAAAGTTAATAGATATATTAGATCAATCATTTGATTTCTCTAAGAACTCTTACATGTTCTTTTGTTCAAAAATAACACACACACACACACACACACACACACACACACACACACACACACACACACACACACACACACACACACACACACACACACACATATATATATATATATATATTCATTACAATGCTTGGACAAGATGCAACAACATGGTCGTCTCTTGGCTTGTGCATTCCGTTTTCGCTGACATATGTCACAACATCCTCTAGATGGACAATTCCTAGGCCATATGGGACGACTTGAAATCAAGATTCTTCCAATCTGGTATGTACTATTGAGAGAGATAGAAAATCATATATACGTTGTGTTTGTTTCAATTTGTTCGTATGGAATCATATTGTCCTACAAGGTATAGTATTGTTCTTCTATTACTTGCCAAGATATACTTTTTCTTCAAGTATTGTCCTACAAGGTATAGTATTGTTTTTTTATTTGCTTGTCAAGATATACTTTGTCTTCAAGTACTATAAAGTTTAATTCAATGGTAAGGAATATCTTACAACTTCAATAATGATATAAAAGCTTAAGATACTTTTTACCTAAAAATGAGTTACCCTTGTATACCTGGTTTTCATTAATTACCCACAGGGACATTTAAAATTCTTCACAAATGCCAATGATTACTCTGTTGTAGCGGTACTAACATTAAAGGGATGACTTATTGCTTTATGGAAGCTAGCCAATCCATGTCCAATATGTTTCTCATCTTATACCTTTAATCCCTATATAAGATGTTGTTGTCTCATATCTTTATTCTTTGTTTGAGATGTTCTCATATGTATGTGTGTTTATATATATATATATATATATATATATATATATATATATATATATATATATATATATATATATATAACCTAGATATAGCAAGCTCATCCTTACATCTCATATTCACTAAGTGATGAGGAATTCAAAGGGTGGATTCGTTTGTTTACGGATCTATCTAGGTTAGAATGGTAATAAGTAAAAAATTTGGTTAGAATTAGTTTTTTTTTTTTAATTTGGTGAAGAAAAGACAATAGGTAAATATGAAAGGTGGAAGGAAAGAATCACTCTTTCGAAGGCAAACAATACACAAATGATGGAAAAATCCTTTGATATAGTTAATGATTCTTAAATCACTCAAGAACTTAGGAAAATCACTCTCACTAAGATAAAAGAGATAAAACTCTAATATTTTTTAATAAAATTCAATTCATATTCATTTGATCAAAATAGTCAAACCATCAAAATTACAAAAAACAAAATTAATTGCAATTATATTCCACTTAAACTAATAATAATTCCACTAAACTAATGGTTGATTGTAACTGCAACTGTGGTAGCCAAAAGTCACCCAAAAGCATTCAGCTTTGCATCTTTTTGGTATTCCAAAGGTTGATAACTAAGTGGCCAACTAGGCTTTTATTATAACTTAAAATAAAACAAAAAAAAAAGCTCATTTAATTGATTAACCCAAAACATAATTTGGTCAACTAACTTTTCAAAGGATTGGACCATTATTTATACAAACTAATTACTTAAAAATTGCAACAAAGTGACATAATACCATCATTGGTTTGGTTGGATTCGCATCACTAGGTTATCTTGATCAAGATGTATTAAACTCATCTTTATCTCCCAGAATCATTAAGTTACCTTGATTGAGATATCAGGCAGGCTAATACTTACACGATCCTACACTATACACAACTTATTTGGAATTATTTGCCAAGATAGAAAAGTAGGAAATGGTTGAAGGATTTTCGAGCATTGGTGAAGAGAAGAACTATCATTGTGAATTGTTCAATGTGATTTCACATTATTTATCCTTGTTTAATTTTATTATGAATGTGAATTTTTTGAGATTCAATAAAACATAATTGTTTTGAAGTATAAAATAATCTAATTTAGAAGTTGAACAAAGCACTATTATAACAATAATAGTAATAAGGTTTAATAAATCATTTGGTCCCTACTTTTAGGGGTTTGGTTCAAAGTAATCCTACCTTTTAAAAAAGTTCAATAAGATCCCATATTTCGTTAAAAAATGTTCAATCTGGTCCTTTTCGCTCACACCGTTAGAAATATAACGGTGCAAATGCCACCGTGGCATCTCATAAGCATGTGACACACATTAATAGGTGGACTTAAATGATTTTTTAATTTTAAAAAAGTTTAAAAAAATTACTGTCACGTTATCATCACCATTTCCAAACAAACCATAATTTCTCTCTAAGAAGCCTAGCCACCGCACCATGCAGCGCCATCACCACCATCCTCGCCGACAACCATCCTTTCCAATGCATCACGCGCCACCACCAAAGCGTCTTCTCCCTTCTATTGCACCTTCATCACCTTCGCATCTCACCTTCGTTCTCGCGCCACCACCCAACGTGATCCCTTGTTATGTCGTGACCACTAATCTTCACCATTTTCACCCTCGCACCAACCAAATCACCATTGCGCTAGCAGCACTGCCGTCCAATCTCCACCACAGAATCGTCCACCATACGCCGCTGCTGCAGATCGCGAATCGCCACTCTTCTCCACCACTAATCGCGCCGCTGCTTGCCTTAACTGCAACCACAATCAGACCTGCAAGCAAACCGTGGGGACCTAGGGTTTCTCGCATTCTCGTCGCAACGCTTTGATGATGGTGCGTGATGGGTTGGAGAGGACAGCTGCTGGCAAGGATGGTGGTGACGGTGCTGGATGGTGCGGCGGCTAGGGTTTTTTTGGAGAGAAATTAGGGTTTGTCTGGAGATGGTGATGATGACGTGGCAGGGACTTTTTTAAACTTTTTTTAAATTAAAAAATCATTTAAATCCACCTATTAACGTGTGCCACGTGCTTATGAGATGCTACGATGACATTTGCACCGTTATGTTTTTAACGGCGTGAGTAGAAAAGATTGGATTGAACATTTTTTAACGAAATATGAGGTCTTACTGAACTTTTTTAAAAGGTAGGATTACTTTGAACCAAACCCCTAAAAGTAGAGATCAAATGATATATTAAACCTATTAATAATAATAATAATAATAATAATAATAATAATAATTTATGCAAAAATAATAATAATAATTTATATAAAAATAATAATATTATTATTAATATAAAATAATATAATAATATTAATTATAATAATAATTATATTGATAATAATTTTATTAAACTAATTATATTTTATTTTAAATTAGTATTAATCACAAAAGTAAAATGACAATCATATAACTTTATCAATTAAAATATTTTTTAATCTATCAAATTCATCTTATCATTTACAATCCGTTGTAAAAACTAGATATATTTTCCTTCATTTTTTAATATTTTTCTCATCATCCAAACAACCTTATTTTTTTTATCTTTTTCTTTCAAATTCATATTTGAAAACAAGCAAGAGTCTTAGAAGAAAGAGCTTAATACACAAATGAAGAGATTAGTTAATGATGATTTTCTCAAAACTCTAAACTAAAATTCATTGACATTCAAAATAAATAAATAAAAAAGATAAAATAAGATACTCATCTCAAACCAAACGACAAAACTAAAAGACAATCAATCACGATGAGAAATATTTAAACATAAAAAAATTTCAATTTAATCTTAAAAGTCTAAACATAAATCTAAAAATGTTTGCTAAATAAATTCATTTATTAAATTAATCAATTGTTAGAAAAATTGTTGGTAATAAAATTTAGAAATTTAAATTAATGTTATAAGTATGACTTTAATATTGAAGTTAATAATGTAATAGACAATAAAAATTATTAAAAAAGTTGTGTTTCCCATAATAATCAATCAGAACCACTATCTTACTCTTACCCTTCATTCTCCTTCTTCCTTGTACTCAGCAATGCACCCATTGAGCAAACTTGTGATGAATAAAAGCACAGGAGATGGAGAAGGAGCAGCGGAGGATAATATATTCATGAATAAGGGCAATGAATAAAATAGATGCGTGGAGGAACTAAAAAGTGAATATTTGGGAGGAGGTGGACAAAAGAAAAAGAATTATATGAGAATGTTAAAACATGGAGGATGAAGAAGAAAATGTCTCTTTTTGAAAGGAAAATTGCCTTTATATATTTTTGTTGAGACCTTTTCTTTTTACTAGAGAGGGGATACTCTCTTATAAACCTCGGAAGCACCGACTTTCATGGACGTGAAATACTAAAAATTCAGAGACTCGAGAGACGATTGATCCAAAGGTTATGAACAATTATATAAAGAGGAAAAAATATTTCTATATGATACAATATATACTAATCAACGGTATTCCCTCACTAAGTCATACATCCCATGTTTAAGGGGAGCTGACACTAACATCTCTTCCACTTTATCCATGTCCCAAGCCTTATAAACCCAATCTCCACACGATAATCATTCTCTAATTGGCTAACATAAAATAATGTACTCTCTCAAGCTATTTGCATGCTAATGAGTTTGCTTTTCTGAAACTACAGAAGAAATACAGTACAAAATATGTATTCAGTCAACAATGGCAAGTATATTTGGTTGGCAGGATATCAAGCGATAATGAGAAATCCCCAATGTGCAGTACTTATTCATGTCCTGAACTGTCTCATATATATGCTAGTGAACCACGGTCAAGGTCTGGTTGAGGTCTACCCCGAGTAGGAGTTGGTGGCCTCTGAATATTAAGCTCCTGACAAAAGCAATTATGCAACGAAAAATGAGAATTACAGTGTAACAAATTCAGTTTAGTAAATGTTAAATATAATTTTCTGCATAAAGGGGCTCACCTGCATCCATGTCTCATCCATACCACGTTCGGGAGAAGTTTCAGGAGACTGAAGAGGAGGTGGTAAAGGATGAATTAATTTTGGAACCACAACCAAACCCCTGCCAACTACCAGTATAGCTCCCGCATTGTTTGCAGTTCCTAAACAGCACACATCATTAAGATAGAGATGCTGTAAGATGCAAATTAGAAAGCACCTGAGAAATTATGCTTACCACAATAGTTAGTAGCAGAAAAAAGGGTGATTAGTTGTCCCTGGGCAAATCGTTCAAAACCATCCATGACACACTCATGGGCCCTTATAATGAGCTGTAATTTATTTTTCTTGCAGAAGTCTGTGACGCGATCAGGCTGCATAAAATAACACAAGTAATAGGTCAGCTTCCATTTAAATAGCAAGGCATGCCCACCATTGCCTAATATTCCATTGTAAAAAATATAATGAGTTAATTGGGTCCAAAACAATAGTTAATATTTCATAATACTTTTGCAGTTCAAATGGTGTCTTAATTACTAATATAAATGGAAAGTAATATTATAATTAGTTTCCAGAGCAGCAACAAATCAGTAGGCCCTAGGGCTAGGTAATCAAATGGTGGAAATTGAAATTCAAAAGAATAACGCCCAAAATACAACAGAGATTCTGTTTATTGATTTTTGACAGATATAAATGGGAAGGGGGGAAGGGAAGATGAAACAATGGTTCTTCCAACACGGAATGTGGATGACATGCATAATAGTAAGATAAATCATCAACTAGGACCACACCATTCATACAGTAGTTTGTAATCTTAGCTGTAAACACGAGGATACATTTTCATACATCATAACCTAAAAGAGGTGGGATTCGAAAATTGACAAATAAAGATAACATATATACTTACACCAAAAGTGACAAGCCCTGGGCCTCTAGCATTTGGTCTCAAACCCTCTACACTGTCATTTTCTGTGGGATCAGACCTACACAAACCCATAGAAATTGTAACAAAAACAGAACAGAAAAAGGTGACCCAAGGCACATCACGCCCAACAAGTGGGGTTGGGGGAGGGTAAACGTTCCCTAACTGTTGCATTAAGGATCACCCTCAATGAAAAGATTGAGAGTGGGGGTGCAAACATAACAAGAAGCCACATGACAAAAATAGAGGATAAACAAAGAAGAGGTACCATAGAAGGTCCATTAAAATAATAGATCCTGCATCCATTGTTATGGGTCTTTCAAGCTTCTCTATTTGTTCTACTGAATTGATAGATCTTCCTATGCCACCATGCATACAGATAATTTTCTTTTCAACAAGAGCAGCTAATGGAAGATAGTTAAAAAGTTGATTGAATCGTGTCCATGCCCATATACCATCATTTTCACCCTAAAATAACGTAGTCAGTTGCAGAGTTGAATCAAAAAATTGAATGAATACAACTTGTTTAAGTCTCTACCATTCTTTCAATGCACTCAATACGAAAACCAAACAATGCATTTATGTCAGCAGCTTCGTGATTTCCTCGTATCAAGTGAACATTATCAGGATATTCAATCTACATAATAAGAAGAACGTCAGTAGTCAATTACAAACACAAAGAAAGCTAAATACAATAATACCAGACAAACAACATAAAATTAAATAGTAGCCTGCCTTAAGAGCAAGTAGTAAGGTAATGGTTTCCAAGCTGTGCTGTCCTCGATCAACGTAATCTCCCAAAAACAGGTAGTCAATATAGCTGAAACATTACACTGGTTAGCTAATTCCAAAATATTCGTACAAAGATGCATGGCATGAGAAAAATGGCTTTGAAAAAAATCTCACTTGGGTGTTGACTAGAAGAAATGTATTATTAAGTTAACACAAAAAAAAAACAGTGTCAGATTAACCAATTCTTTTAGGAACATATGGCACATATTAACTCCCAACCATCAGTTGGCACATTTTACTTCAAATGACATTAAATTGTAAGTAGTAAACATGTCTAGACATGGCTTTTGGACATGGCAGTTTTTAAACAGTGTATAGTTAATAATTAAATACAACAAACCATTGAGAAGAGAAAACCACAAGCAAAGACAGACAACCCAAAGTTCAAGGCTCCCACTGAGTGAGTGGGGCCAGGGGAGAACAAATGTCAGCAATCTTATCCCAAAAAGCAGAGAAATCGTTACTGAGATTTGAAACTGTGACTTCCCATCACAAAAAGCAACCTTACCAACACGCAGAGGTATGTTTTCAAGAGTTAATTTGTCTTAAAACTGATTTCAAAAGAATAAACCACCGTTACTAGTGCAGAATATTATCCCTTAAGATCTCAACTGTAACTAACATATAAACTTCAAAAAGCTTTTACACACTAACAAATACTCTTAAAAAAGAATGTGGTGATGTGCTTGCCAAGGACAACCCATTATTTTAAAACTTAATATGCATGGTTGACCTTTAAAACAAGCTAGTTCATTATCAGAATGATGGGACTAAGTTCCGATGACTACAAAGTAATAAGATCAAGGATTACATGATAGATATCACAGGAAGTGGGCCAGAGAAGATTTGGTTTATACTCTATCTATACTTTGCTATTTTAATACATGACCAATGTCATTCTACCACGAATATTTGTAACAAACTTACGTAATGTCTCCTGCAGTAGAAGGAAATCCATATTCATCAAATAGCCGCATCAAATCACCAAACTGACCATGAAGATCACCAAATACTTTAACAGGAGCTTTAAGCTGAAGAACAGTTGGTTCATGCATAAATATTTGCTCGGCTGCATAGCAAAGTTCACCCACTTCATAAGAATCCAAGAAGAACCGCCTGTTTGCAGGAGCTTTCCAGTTGCGAGGCCTAAGCAAAGTTGAAATTATCTGGCAAGAAAACGAAAATAAGAGATTGTCTTTCTTTTTTCTTTTTTGATTGGTGGTAATAAGAGATTGTCTAATATAGCAATATGGTAATTAAGTGGGTAGAGACTAGGCAATATATTATGTCAAGCACTATAAACAAAGCACAATAAAAAATTAAATAATGCTTGCCTTTTTATGTAATCCCTGAGGAGATTTCTGCCTGGTGAACTTCTTTGTAGAATATGGCAAATCATTATTTATGGGAATCATGCGTCTACTTTCATTTTCAAATTGATCTAGTGATAATTGCCTCACCATTCCACCCAGGTTACCAACAGCCTCTTTCGCAACTACAACCTGTAATGAATGTACATGATTTTACATGCTTGATGATAGATTTGATAGTTTATAAAAGAAGGAAAAAACAAGGTAGTTAGTACAGTTGTAATTACATAACTGTAACAGATTATTATAAATGGTCTTATTAGGAGGTGAGCAGAGAGTTTTTTGGGAAGGAAAAGTTCAGGATTATTGTGCAGAGTGAGGTTCTCTCAAACAACCTCTGGGAAAAATATGTTGTAATATTCTAAGCCATTTTTATGTCTATTACATTGTTAGGTGCAGAATTGAAAATAAAGCGATAAAGATTTACAAGACAGTCTTGTTTTCAGTTGTACTTTTCGTAGTTCTATCAGTTGAGAGGAACATTATCAGTTTTAAACAAGGATTCCAAACACATACAGCTCTAGGATGAAGGCGAACATCTCCCTCTGTATCACTTCCATCTGAAACAGTTTCAGGAGCTTGCGAGTTGTCATCTGATGCAGATGTTTCTTCAGCAGGACTACTGGATATGGCCTGCACAGCTTGCCAGACAGCAGTAGCTGCCTCAGCTTCAGCAGCTGATGCTTCCCTCAGTTTCTCCAATGAATTTCTGTCCATGCTGATAAAATGAACACATCAAGTTGTCATAAAACTGAAATAGCCTGAGCATAAGAACAGTGAAGTAGAAGTGTTGAGCTTATAAAGAAGGAAGCAATAAATGATATACCCAAAGCCACTAGATGAAAGAATGTCTGATCCACCATCCAACTTTGGCGTTGTTACATTATAATTTAAGTTAGATTGACTTGGTTTGGAGCTTGTAACAGATGAAGCTCTATCAGGAGAATTAATGTCAGACTGCAATGGTGAATTTTCAGCTACTAAGAAATCGTCTAGTAATATATCTGCACAGGATAACATGTTTCTATTAGTATTGATAAACAAATAAATTTTTTTTAACATATAAGAAACATTAGTGTTAAGACAAATTGTAAAATGATCTCAACACTTGCACGCCATAACACATTGGAGTATTGTAACACCTTAGCTACTTCAATAGGCATTGTTTTGCTTCTACCTAACTATTGATAACTGACAATTAATCAACTCAAGGCATTATAATGTGTAGCCCTAATGTCAACAATGCAATCAGAATATTTCCAGAAAAAGGATATAAAAGAGCAAGTGAGCAACAAAGGCTAAGAAAAATAATTATGCTAAAATATTTTCAAAAGAACACAATCATTTTTCAGCAAACCAGCACAAGCGCATGACATGTGAAAACCTATTTTGTGATGGCTAACTATAAGACCATGCTAGACAAACTATTTTTCTTGCTATGATAATAATATGGAAATCAAAAATTGTTATATTGCTAAAGTCATTGAACATAGACTAGAAATTAGTTAAACAAATTTGTATCAATTTAATTACAGCCAAACAGGTAGGACTTAAGTAACCCAAGGATCCTACATATTCTTGCTAAGAAAGCACAAAGAGCTAGAGTCCACAAATCAGCCAATATATATTTAATCCGTATATTAGTATGGCAGACTGCTTTGATGATGTTAGATTTCATCTTAAAATCAATGTTGTAAAATAGCTGTCATAACAGCACTATTACGCTGCAGAATTCATTAGATCCACAATCACAACTCTGCTGCAGTGCACCTTGCACCAGAACGATAATTGTGGCCTCTATGGGTGTAATGGTTGCACACATGATATGGTGTCACAATCTTGAGAGATGGATGTGGGACTGCATAACTTATTTCCCATACTCAATCCCATTATCTCACTCCCCCCCACTCACTTAAAACCTATTAAACTTCTCCCGTACATATACCTCTGTTCATGTCTTCAAGCAAGGATAAAGGAAGGAATCATCCACTCCTCTGTCAGCTCTTGTTCACCTCCCCATGCAACCTCTAGTCATCTTTGGCGAGTCTCTAGCGAATAGAACATCTGAGTTAATATTATGTCAATATTTCTGCTTTCTATTAGCACACAACTCAATTTTTTATACATATATATTATATATAACATAGGTTAAATTACCCTTTTAATCCCCCCATATTTTAATTTGTTAAGTTTGGTTGCTCAATTATCAAAAGGTTCAGGTCATCCTCTAATTGCCGCAGAGAGGGTTTCCATCTGTTTCTCACTATGATGTAAGCTTGACAGTGATGTGTCCATTTTCCACGAGTATGTTAACACAAGTCAAAGACAGAACAGACCAAAAATGCCACATTGCACATATTTTGGCAATTCTAAGACTACATTCAAACTTCAACAAATTAAAAATAGAAAAAAAAAACGGAGCAACCTAGAGAGCAATAATATCATATATTTCAACCTCTATTTGCCTGCAATGCTATCCCGTATATGATACAATGGACTTTTGGCTTTCTACCATTTTAGCAAGAAGTGAAATTTCCCAACATGTATATAAACCCCACCCTAATAATTGAGACAGGAAATGTGGGTTCTCCAACACTCCACCACAACTACCTACTAGACCATGTGAAACACCACAAAAAATGACAAAGATCCCCTCCACAGACCACAGAAACTATGGATATGGATCATGGGCTCTCATAAGAAGTTGTAGACTCCTCAAATTCAATTGGCAATAAGTCAATTGGTACACAAGTACATGAACCACGCCCTAACAATTGAGGTGGGTGATGTGCACTTTCCAAAACCTCACCCACCATAGCTGCTTGTTAGAGACCAAGCAATACATGACAAAAAATGAGAAAGATCCCCTTCACTAACAATGGAAAATTAAGGTTGGGTTGAAGGCTCTAATATTATATTCGATTTCCTCTTAAATCCAATTGGCATTAGGGAAATTGTCAATAGGTATATAAACCGCACCATAATAATTGAGGTTAGCAGTGTGGAAGATTCTACAGCCTGCACTCCCCTCCATAGAAAACTAGCTCAATTGATACAACACAAAAAAAAAATGACAGATTCCATCAACAAACCATGTAAACAGAGGACATAATACACTCCAATTCTCCTATTAAATTCCTTTTTAAAATGAATTGGAATTAGCACAGTTGGTTGCAGGTGTATAAAACACACCCTAATAATAGAGGCAAGTAATGTGGGACTTCCAACAATGGCACCTTTGTTGTGTAATTCATAAAGACTAATTCAATTGTAATAAACACAAGACAGATTCTATCTATTCTTGTGAGCTTCACTGTTTTTGTAATAACGAATTCAATATGCCTCATTCAGTTTTTCAAGTCCCAGTAATCTCTCAAATCTACAATTTCAACAGCATCTCTCATAATGCAAGTACTTAGTTCTTACCTCCTCTTAGCCCACCATAGATAAATATATGAGTACTAACAGCTGCTGCTGCATGGCGACAACGACGCATAAGCTCCAAAGAAGGGTCATAATCATGACCTTTGTTTGAGCGTGACGAGGATACAATGCCATTTCTGTCCAACCAAACCCCAGCAGCAGTGTCCAATACTGTCAAAGCAAGAAAAGAAAGCATAGGCATGGAGTGAAGGAGGGAAATAGAAAAATAAAAAATGTGACAAGAAATATACAATAAAATAATTGGTAATAACATAGAAAAGCAAGTTACCTGCAATGGATGCTTCACCTTCCACGGACCGTCCACCCCTAAGAACACCTCCCGTAACATGTAATCGTGCACCAACAAAAACCTGATAAAATGCAATGTCACATACAATCAAAACACAATCTTCAGAGGTGTTAGACCATCCAAATGATATCTCCATATATCACGTGATTATATCAAGAATATTTTGGCCTTCAAAGATTCTTAGATGATCTCTTATTAATTCCATATATATTAAATTAGGATTAGGAGTCTTCTACTAGAGCTTAGTACTTTATCTTTTCTATCACATCTTTCAGAACAATACTGATTTTATGTTGGTCAGAATAATCTGTTTTTTCCTACTTATCTACCCAGATACCAAAAATTTCAACAAAAGGAATAAGTTGGTCAAGATCAATTGACATCAGTTTCGAAGTAGAGAACTCTTACACCACTTCTACGGCAGTGATGTTGTTTTGATCCAACAACTACATCAAAAACTTGTTGAAGAATATAGAATTAAATAGGAAAGAAAAAAATTCACTTTAGATTCTTTTAAAATTTCAGTCTCTATTTATTGTAATGAAGACAAAATGATGATACACAAAGAAAAGTAAGCTAAACATTCAACTTTTGAAGAAGTAAAACACAATATGAGAAAACACGTGTGAGCAATAGAATAATATTTCCAGACAATATAAACCACAAATAGCTTATTAGCACGTTGGACTACGTGAGCTAAATGGCTTAAAACATTTATTTTAGGTATTGTGTACGAAAGATACCTTTCAGGTGGCTATGAAATATAAAGCCTAGTTATAAATCCTGGGTGGTGACAGAGTAGTTTACCCTGAAACCCCCATAGCTGGATGGCCACTACTAATTTTTCATATATAAATGAAATAACTTATATAACATGCATGAATGCTAACAATAAAAAAGTAACCATAATTAAAGGTATATTCATAACTAAAAATTAAAAGCCTTAATTTTAAGCTAAAAACAAAGAAGTTAATAACAATTGTCAAGTAATAAAAAATGACAACAAGAAAGACCAGCATAAGGTTGCATATCAGAACAAAAGAATGAAATAAGGAATATAAAACAAAACATAAAAACTTCTTTCACGTGAATAGAACAGACCCCAAAGAATGTGAACAGAGTTGAGACCAGAGAATGGTTCGCAAAAATTCTTGACAACAATGACATCAGAAGAGCATCAAGCATTTGAACGAAGAAGTTAGAGAAGGTGTTTGAAGAGCTCAGGAATAAAATTTTTTGTAAAAGTGAAAAGCTTTGTTTTAAATTAGGTCGGAAGATTCTAAAATTTTCAAGAATATTCTAGAACAAGGAGTTTAAATGTCATAAACTAATTCGAACTACTAGCAGTTAGAGTTGGTTTGTGCACCTAACTACCTCATTATCACACGAGACAAGGAAGCTGCAACTTCCTAAGATTCCGTGCATGTTGATTTTTTTGGCCAACTCATTTAACTGTTTTTTTTTTTGTTTCCCTCTTTACTTCTTGAACACACCTCATCCTATGCTACAAACAAAAAGCTCCCTCATGTATTTGAGCTATATGAGAACTAGAGTTTCTGTGAGATTTTCAAGTGTCTTCAAAGTTTGGTAATCTTAGCTTAGCTTTGTATATTAAGGAGTTTCGTCAAGTGGTGAATCAATAATGCACTTTACAATAGGAATCTCTCACTTACCGCAGCATGTTGATACCTTGGTGAAGGGGAAACTCCAGGTGCAAGGGTCCATTCCCACTGGCCATTCCTATGCATGAGCAGTCCATAGGCATCTGCCAGTGGCTACAAAAGACAAATACAATATATGCCATTATATTTCATAAATTGGCCAGAAGAAGATTCAGAAGTCAGAACAATACCATAACAAAGTAAACTTTTCTGCTTTCATATAATTACTTGTCACAGTACACTACAACTTAATGCAAATGGAATGTTGAAAATTAAGGTATGATAGATTAGCACATTAAGTTTTCTAAAAGCAACAGAAATGATGATCTGATTAAAGGAATGTGATCAGTCGTACAGCTCCAGAAGAGTCTCTTCCACCACAGAGTAAAAACATTCCATCTGAGCGGGCACTAGCAGTTGCATACCTATAAATTGAGGTAGAATAGTGAAAAGATTCAATACATCCATATGTGTAGAAACAATTCAGACAGTTAAGACTTCTTTAGCAAGGACGACAGATACACTTACATTCTTGCAGAAGGTCTGTCACCTTCTGGATTCAACTTCTGCCACACATAAGGTTTTTGAGCAGTATCCAAAACCCAAGCATCAGATACAACTCTTTTCCCTGACATATGGTGTAAAAAATTAAACTATTTGTTATGTAGCACAATACAAACAACATACACTTTCATCACAGGAGTAACAAAGGCAATCATTCTATATCCAGACAGAAATAAGCACGAGTGCCAAAGGGAAACAACTCAGAGAAACATCCACTACCAATTAAGCTGTATTTATCTTCAAAATTTTGAATTAAAATAAGATGAAGTTATTATGTAATAAGAACTGAATAAAAGAGAGTCAAACTTTAAAGCACCAATTATTCATAGATTATATTGTGACTTTGCTTAATTTTTTGCAGACATTCAGCCTATTGAAGTGTGGAAAACCTAGATCCACAAGGAACTAAAGCACAAGACATTCACAACTGTGATTGGGTTCCCATTGGGAAGTTCCAAGTCACAGTCCTCGTATAAGCTTGTCCAAGTACAAGCTTGTCCAAGTATAAGCTTGTCCAAGTATAAGCTTTTCTCAGGCAGCTTTTGCCCTAAACACAATTTGAAGGTTCCAAATTGAAATTAAAAAAAAATACCGCAAGTCTATGCTCTATAATTTTGCCAATTCAATTGTTCCATCAATAAAGTCTATGCTTCATATCTTGTTTTATTTTCAACAACTAAAATATTCACCACAGTTTTATTACAAAAATTTGAGAAAGGACAACCCAGTATTAAATTTGTCTCACCATCATTTCCACTGACAGTTACTAGGTATCTCTGAGCAACCAAATCCATTACATGGCCATAACGAGGTCCAGGTCCTTGCCCTTGTACCACAACCCTACAATTAAATCAATTGCAACATTGACTAATTGCTTGATTTTGTCAAAATTCTAGATGTAGGGGAAAATAAAAATCTATTTACAACCAATATCACCTGTGCCATTTGTATTTATCGTTGGTCAAGTCAAGCACATAAAGATCATCAGTAGAATGCCCAGCTGGTCCTATCCCACCCTACCCAAGGAACCAGTCAAAGAAATGTTAAGATGGCTAGACTAGTCAAGAAGATGAATCTCAATCTTCATTATCAATCCTAATTCTGACAATCACCTGAAAAACAACCATGGTACCAACTGCAGCAGCTGCATGAGCAGCTCTAGGAGAAGGCGGCTCCCCGGCCGGTTTAAGGCTAAATACTCACAGCAGAAAAATCATTACTTTAGTACCAATATTTAAAGAAAAAAAGATCTGAAAACACATACAAATGAGCTGAATTCAGAAAAATTAAGAATTGTGAAATTGTGGAATCAACTCACCTAGTCCATTTTCTAGTTTGCACGTCATATGAATGAACTGTATTTGTGACTCCAGCTAACCCTGCAAGGTAAAACATGGAAATTCAGGCCACCAAAATCGGAAAAGAAAGAAAATAGAGTGTTTATGAAGCAACTTACTAATGCCAGGAGCGGAGGAAGATCCTCCTTCAATGGCAGTGGCGCCGCCGAACAGGATCAAACGGGGACCCTGCGTCTTGGTGGCAGCAACTGCAGTGAGGGTGTGTCCACAACGAGGACCAGGCGCGTCCTCATCGGTATCCCAGAAAGTTTCCAAATTTCTATAGGTGGAAGCAGGGTAAAGCCACGGTTTCGACCCCATCAATTTCTCAAGAATTTGAGGATCAGAGAGAAAAAGACAAGAACCCTAAGATTCAGCAACTGTGATGGTGGGCCCGGACTTCCTCCGGACCCCTTGAATCTTATAGTATAGTACAATAGAGTACACCCTCTCCCTCTCTTCTTGACCTGTTTAATTTTCCAGATCAGAAAATTGATTAGAGGCAAATATAAGAGATTGAGAATTTGATTAATTGAGAACAGAGAGATTAGAAATGAGGGTTTTGGTTTGGGAGTAAAGGAGTTACAGAGCAGGAAGGAAGAGAGGTTATGGTAATTTATGTTATTCCAATGCCACACAAACATAAACACAAACACAAAGAAAGCCTTTTGAATAAATAAGGAAGGAAAGACACATGGCAGAAGTCAAAATAAGGTTACAGGCTGTCATTTGTGAAATTGAAAATGAATGTCAAAACGCTTGACCATGACACTTCCAACTTCCCCAATTGTGGATACATACCAATTTGTGTTTGTATTGTACTAATACTACTACTGACTTAACCTCTGACAAAGGATATGTTTTCTCATCGTTCAGACATGGAAGTTAGTTTCTTTGGGTGGTTTTATCGCATGATGCACTTTGCCTTAAGATCTTTTATCCTCATTATTTTAACTCCTTTTCTCTTGAAAACGACATGCATTGCAGCTTCAATATCCTCTTCCAGGAAAATTAGATTCCATTTGTTTATTATTATTTTTTTCTTTTTGGAGTTCTATGACAATGATACACACATATCTTTTATTAAAATTTATTTCTTTTTTTGTTTTTATCTCTTTCTTTAACCTATTATCTTATAAATTTATAAGGTGTTAGATAAAAATTTAGTGTCTACATCAATGATTTTCCAAGTAGAGCTAGATGTGCTTGCAAAAGTCTTGGAAGAATATTAATGAAATTATTATTAAAATACTAATAAAATTATTATTATTATTATAATTATAATTACAATTTAATTTAAAATAGTTAAATTTAAAAAAGTGGATACATACAAAAGATTGATTAAATAAGAGATAAATAAAAAATGAACAAAACTAATTATTGACAAAAATAAAATTTTACAGGTTGAAGATTTACTATAATTTACTTCAAATTCTATAAGAAAACAATAACACACCCTCGATTAAAGATAAGAGAATATAACTCATGATCTTAAATTTATCTCCAAATAAATAAAGAGGATATAAAAGAATTGTAATGATATTTGAAGAAGTTCACATTGGTTATAGTAGAAATTGGAGGTCTCAAAGAGTTTCACTCCAACGTGGTGAATTGGTCATTAGGATGTAATTGGTCTGGTCAAATTCAAAAGCAAAAAAGGTGACAGTTTAAAACAATGAGGGCAATGAAAATGAGATGAAAAGGGTCTAAGAATAATGAAACAATGAAATATGATTAAGAAAACTATAAAATATGATAGTTGCTTTCATTTAACAGAAAAAAAAAAAAGCATACTTGTCAATGCTTTATATGTGCTACATATTGTCGGGAAAAAAAAACAACTTCATGCAATATAACATGTTTTGTTAGTTAGTACATTCATTCATTATTTTCGTCCATATAAAAGTAAAAACTAAGGTGTATACACAAGTTAAATGGAATACACCGTAAGATTGATATCAGGGTTTTAGTAAAGAAAAAAAGAAGGAAGTTTGCCAATTAAGTACCTAGAAGATGCATTTAACATGCAAATATATTTACAAATTGACAATTCAGAAAATAAATACTAATGTGCCAATAAACTACAGGACAAAAAAGTGTTGTCAAACAGAACATTTATAAATATTGTAACAAAACACGATGTTACCATTACCTTTTTCTTTTCGGAACAGTAAAACCCTAGATCAAAGAGGAAGAAATGGTTATGAATATTGTTTTGGATATAAGATCGAGATCAATAGTTAAATGTCCACTAAGTCACCTAAGTCGAAAGTTATTTTTAATTCTAAGTTTTTATTATAACTGTTCATCTAAGTCATTTTAAGGGTACATTTAAAAAGTAATTTAATGTCAAAGTTAGTTCAATGTTACAGTTCAGATATTAATGCTACAGTAAATACAGTAAATATCATCTATTTCTTTACCTCAAACCTATATTTATAGATTTTTGAATGAGTTTTTTGTTAGAATCGATTAAGGTTAAATGTCTTAATCATTGACCGATCGGTTCAGCTCCCTTACCGATCGGTTCAGCTCCCTTATCGTCCGGTCCTACTGATGGCTAGTGTGTGCATCCAAACAGGATGTCACCACCCGGTTTGCAACTGAGTGGGCGGTCTTACGATACAAATATATATGTGCGAGATTGATGGCAACCGCACATTATCCACATGATTTCTTCCACTTTTTATATTTTCTTCGTGGGAGGTACCTCCACATATGGGTTGTTGATTATATCACTCACCACCCCCTCCCCCAAAAAAAACACAATTTGATCTTCTTTCACTTTCTCATCTTCTCTTCTTTTCTTCCTCTTCTTCTATCCTGGGTTATGTTGCTCTTTCAAGAGTATATCTTGCTAGTTTCTAAAGTGTACTTCATCAAACATAAAGGTAGAAAATCATTTGAATAAGAAAATTAAAATGATCAAATTAGATAGAGGTGATGAATATGTATTGTTCAATGAATATTGTGTTAGAGAATGTATTATCCATGAAGTAACCCCACCATATTTACCTGAGTCTAATGGAGTAGTTAAGAGAAAAAGTAAAACTCTTAAGGAAATTATGAATGTCATTCTTATTAGTTCTAATGCACCTGATAACATTTGGGAAGAAACTCTACTTATTGTATGATTTTTACAAAATAGGATACCTCATAAGAAAACTAGTAAAACTCCTTATAAATTATGGAGAGGTTATCAACCTAATCTTAAATATCTAAGAGTGTAGGAGTGTCTAGCTAAGGCAATGCTACTCGATCCTAAGAAGAAGAAAAAATCTAAAATCTTAATTAATAATTTGATTTATAGATTTTTTTTATTTGTTTTACTTCTAATATTTGTTATTAACTCAACTTAGTTTTTTTTTTAATTCTATTGAGTTTTTACTTTTGTAAAAAAGTTTTAATATTTTCTTTTCCGTTATTAATGCTCAAAAGTGTGGTGCTAAAATTTAAGTTTTTCACATGTCAAATATGTTCTATTGAAAGTGTCACATGTCAAAACCAGAGGAGTTTCTAAGTAGAAAATGACAAATTTTTAACAGATGACAGATCTAGATCTTGTTTAAGTTTCTACCCTCTTTTTCTTTAATTTTCTAACTATGGTCATGTTAGAAAAACCTATTTGCATGTGTCCTTGGTATTCTTTTTCTAGTTCTTTGTCAATCTGTGATTCTAAGGACTCACTCTAATCACAATTTGGTGATTTGTAGGCATTTCTAGAGTTCCTTAAGTCAGAAGTAAGGGTTTCGGTGTTTTTAGAGTTCAGTGGCTTCGATGCAAGGTAAGGGAAGCTAGATCTTGCTTTAGATTGTGTTTGTAAACTTAGTATCTCTACGATTGATAATATAATTTAAGTGAAATTGTTAGGTTTGTGTTAATGTTCTTGATGTTTAGATGATAATGAGTGACTGAGTGATGTTTGAATGTTTGGTATGTTGTGTTTGTAATGCTTCTGCTGTTATTATTGTATATAATGAAGTGTATTGATGTTTGGTATTGAATTCAAAGTGGTTAGAGTGAAGAGTAACCAAATCATTAGGTGTTAAGGTGAAAAGGAGAGGTTTTGATGGGTGAGTTTGAGAAATAGGGACTAAGGTGGGAAAGCAGTTGTTTTAGGGTTGTTATTAGGTAAATTGAGACTTGTTATAAGTTTTCTTTGAGTTAAATCTGATATGGAACAAAGGAGTAGTTTATGGTTGTAGTTTTGGAGTGTTCTAGTGTAAAAGAGAGATTTTGGGTGATGAGATTTTTAGGCAATGAGGGTAAACTGTTTTGGGAAGTTGGAAGCATGTTATTGAACCATTATGACTTGGCTAGACATTTAGATAAAAGAAATATGGTGTATAAGTGTTCAGTGTATGATATGGAAGGTTTTTTTACTCTTTTAAGTTTAAATTGAGGTTTTACATAGCGAAAACTTGAAATAGAATGGTTGTGAGTAATTTGATGTGATGGGGTGTGCTATCTAGTGTATTTAGACTTGTGCATGCAGTTGGTGAACTGATATGGGTGTTAGAAAGTGTATAAATGGTTTTGGGTAGCCTAGAGAAGTGATTTTGGGTTTGGAATAACCAATTTGAGTTATAGTGGTATTTTTTGAGGTTTCTCGGTGTGTGAAGGGTCCTAGGGATCAATTAAAGTTGTGGGGAAAGTGTTCAAGGTCATAATAATTGATTTGGACATAGTTTCTATTTTAATCGATTATGTGACTAACATAATAGATTAAAACAAACACTTTAGCCTAATCGATTATGTGACTAACATAATAGATTAAAACAGACACTTTCGATTATGTTATTGACATAATACATTAAAATAGGCAGTTTTGTCCTGTTTTGCTTTATGTGAATTATGGTTTTCCTTAACAGATTATATTACCAATCTAATCGATTAATACCACCAGTAATGTGCAATTTTGATATAATCTAAACCAAATTCACTTGTACACATATGATCTGTTTTTCATTGTTCTTTTATGATCCTAAACAATTTTATTAGCAAGTTTATATGTTGGTATGCAATGTAAAAATGAATGGATATGTATATGGTTTCAAATGGTTTCAAGGTTGGGAAAGTTGGTACCAAGGTGGAACTTCTGAGTGTGGTTTCAAGTTGTATTAGTATGAATGGAGGGAGCTCAGTCTTGAGGGTTATCCTGATACTCTAATGGTCATTATTCTCAAGTAGAGAGGTTTGACACATGTGGTGAGAGTAGCAGGAGGTCTTAGTCTTGAGTACTTCCAATATGATCCAAGGCGTGAAATAGACTAACCTTGTAAGTGTGGTAGGGTGAAACCCGTTGGCAATGGTTTTGCAAAGCAATAGAAGCCACCGCAAGTGCACAACCCACTATAGTTTGACATTCATTCTAAGTTCGGACAGTCCAGTCAAAGTATTTTCATGCATAAAGTGTTTGTTTGGTTGGTGTGATATGTGTATCATGTGTATAATGTTTAAAATGTTCAAATATATCATTAATTTTTTGTATTCTAGCTTACCCTTTTCTTTGTGATTGTTTGTATGTTTCCTTGATTCTTTCTTGGCTATGATCGTCCGGTGAGTGTGAGTAGAGGGTGAGAAAGTTTCTCTTGAGCAGGTGTTAAATGGAGATGATGCGGATGTTTAATTCCTATAGTTAGCTATTATGTACATAGTTTTAGTTAACTAGTTTGTATATAAAGTTTTATTTTATGGTATTTTTTAGATGACTGTAAATCTTATTTTATATTTCTGTTTACAACTCATCTATCATATTAAATCTGTTATGATTATTATATAGTTAAATGTTTATATTTTAGAATGTTATATTAATTATCAAGAGTAATTTAATATACAAATATAATTATTATTCTAATTTATCTAATTTAAGACATTATATATATATATATATAAACAAAATTTAAAAAAAAAATGGTATGGCGCATTGCTAACCTATCAACCCACCTTTCACCTAACAAGTCAAAAATTTTAACTTGTTTCAGTACATCTAATTTTGACATTGGACATGTATAAATTACCACCTCTATTTTTATTTACTCTCTTTAATAATTTTCTTCTATCATTTTTCCACCAGAAAAAATATATTTATAATCACACTTATTTCTTGGCAGTTTTTGACATTATGTTACTAAAAATTTAAATTTATATTATATTTAAGTCAATTTAAAACAAACGGAATATGAATATTTAATTTTTACCTTTTTTTCTGTCTTAGTTTTTTTTCCGCTAACAACTCATTTCCACACACTACACATGTTGCTTTCTCTTATTTCTTTGTTTAAGCAATGGATTGAAGCAGTTAGCCTGATCATTCTTTTCGTCAATGATAGAGAACAACTATTCTCTCCAGATCCATCCATTTTCCTGAAAGCCATCATTTATTGTTAAGCTCACCTGGTGAAGTGTATTTGTCTAATGTTGACATCCCTAACTATTGTAGTAACAATCACTAGTGCATAAATAGTGTTTAACGTCATACGTTTAACGTCTAACGAAAGAAAATTCAATGTAAAAAAATGATCGATGGAATTTTTGTAAATAAAACGTCATTATAGAAGTCGGTTCCTCGAAGGTTAGATGTCAAATAAGGTATAGACGTCGGTCCCCCAGATTAGACGTCAAAAAGGTCCGAAAATACCTTATTTTAAGCGTCAATATTAATTTTTTTACAACATAGACGTCGGCCCCTCAAATCAGACGTCAAATCCTCCTTTAGACGTCGGCCCCCTAGATCAGACGTCAAAAAGGTCAGAGAATGTCTCATTTTAAGCGCCAATAGTATATATTTTTACAACATAAACATCGGCCCTAAATCAGACGTCAAATCCTCTTTTAGACGTCAGCCCCCCAGATCATACGTTTAAAAGGTCCGAAAATAAATGTCGGTGCCCCCTAGATCAGACGTCAAATCCTCTGTCAGAAGCTGCAAAATCAGAATTGAAAAGTCACTTTTCAGACATTAGATGTCGAACATAGAGGGGGATGACGTCTAATACACATTAGACGTCAGATCCCCTTTCCCATATGTCAATGAGCTGCGAAAATACCCAAAATGTAGTGCCAAAATGGATTTTTTTTAGTAATTAGACGTTGGATCCGGAGGGGGGAAGACGTCAAATGCCTTTTTAAACCCCAAAAACTCACAATGCGAGCCTCAGTTTCTTTCGCATTTTCGTTTAGGTTTTTTCTTCATTCGCGTTCGCCATTGGTTCTATAAGGTATGTTTGATTAATTTTCTTCCAATTAATTTATTTTTGCACTGATTAACTTTAGTTTGCACCGATTAAATTTCATTTGCACTGATTAATTTTGCATTATGATGATGTTTTGTTTGTGAGTTGATGAATCTTGGCGGCGACAACGAGTGCTCAATCTCCATTGCTTGAAACTCAGTATATACAGTTTTATGACGTGCTATAATGATTTTCTGTATTTTAGGTGTGGTAATAGTGTAGAAACAAATTATTTTTGTAAAAAAAAAAACAAAAGGGACGTCAGTTTAGGAGGGGTCTAACGTCAAAATTGACGTCCGGGGAAGGAGATCGCACCTCCAATTGACGTCTCCCAATAAGACGTTGGATCTGAATTAGATGTTGAATGTCGAAAATAACAAACGTCAAAATCTTTTTTTGCAGTAGTGAATTGTAGGTTAATTGTATCCTAATATGTCATTGACATCCCTAACTATCATATTTGTCTAATGTCACTCTCACTCTCATGTTCTCTCCATATCAATTTTTTTCAACTCTACCTTTTCTTTTTTCTTTGTTTTCAAATAAAAAAATTTCGCATACAATTAACTTTCAAATAATATTGCATAATAGATCCAATTTTAACAACCATTACTTACAAATACAAGACTAAGGAGTAAAATAATTGGTAGGTTATTATATATGCTATAAAAGAAACTGATCTTTTATGTTTGGGAATGAAAGTACCTATGGTTGGAGGGATTAATTATGTAAGGTAAATGAATTTAAACACTGATTAACTTTTAATTCCATGTTAGATAATATCCTAATTTCATTAGGAAATTATATTTATTTATATTTAGTTTTAGTTGTCATTTTTAATGGTTAAACTTCATGTTGCATACCTTTCACTAAATGGCTTGTAGGATTATCAATCAATGTTTCCTTGATAAAATATTTGTGCTACCAAAGCATTTCATCTTTAACCTTAGTGCATTTTGTTTACAAAGCAATGATGTACCAGTTAACTAAACAAGAAGTACTAAGTAGAGGTTGATAACTGTTTGGCAAGTATACCAAATCGTTCAAGTAATACAGTGAATTAAGTTAAGAGTATCGTTCTCCCAAGGGAATTTGAGTCACATTATTCAATTACTTATCAAGATCAATTATTGATGATAACATTTGTGATTTCAATTTCAAATTTAGCATGAAATTAACAACGTAAAAAAAATTAAGATTGAAAAATACGATAAAAGATCACTAGAATTGGTCTTTGACTAACATTATAGTAAAATCTTGGAAACATACATTCTCTGCTCAAGCATTCACATAAGAGTATCTTGGTTTAATTCCTTAAAACAAGTTCTAAAATTATCTATTAAATTATTAATTCCTTAATTAATTCAACAGATAATTTTGCATTAAATTCAGATGTTGAGAATGACCAAAAGCACAAAGCGTACATACTTTTAGTTTCTTTTCTTACGTTTCTAGTTCTAAAAATACTTCTCAGTACAAAAGAACTTTTAAAGAGAATTATACTTCCGTATAATCAAAAGCAAGTGAAGAAAAGAACAAGAACATAAACATATATTGTAGAGGAAATTTACATTAATGTATCATCATACAACCAATTCCAATGAACAGAAAATTTAGTCTATCCTAAACATCTCAAACGTACTCTTTACAGCAATTCCTTGCAGAAAGTGAAGTCTTGATGTCTTGAAAGGTCTCCTGAGTGTCTCCTGAAGTTCTCCAGTATTTTTCTCGCTTTGTTTGTGTGTCAGAAGATGGTTTATGCCTTTCTGTCACATCTTTTTAAGCCACTTAACTTAATTAATTCGCTCAGCGCACAAACATGTGTGCGCTCTGCGAATTTTCAAACTGCTGCTTCTTTAACTGGTGCTATTCGCTTAGCGCACAGGTGATGGTGCGCTATGCGAATTTCTTCCTACTGGCTCTGCGAATTTTGGCTTGCATTGAGCGAGAATTGGCTGACAAAGTCCAAATAATACACCCTTTCCTGTACAATATTTTACATAACAATCTACTCCCTATTACAACTTTTCACTGAGGAATAACATGAATAATTACAAGATTGAGCTCATTTATAAGTGTAAAAACAACTCTTTTTCACACTTATCAACTCCCCCAAACTTGAACTACTTCATGCCCTCATGAAATCGCAGAAGAAAATGAACAACACAACAGACCTTTGACATTTTGATAAAATGACTTTGCACATCAGAAAAAATCACATGCACTCCCAAAGATTTCAAACAAATATGACATGGTGCATTGCTCACAAAATCACCTGTGCATAGAATATGAACAACGAGATCAACATTTATCATTACTCACCACTCAAGTGTTTGTTGGACTTGTTGTTGGTATGAAGACTCCTCCTTGAAGACTATAACTTAATGTGCATCCATATATACTTTATTTTCTAATTTTTGTATATAGAAAACTAATTATATGGTTTATATTATACTAGATTTTGATATATTAGGTGCATTTGAACAAAACTACAACGCTAACCTATACATTGAGGTAATGTATCACTTTTTTTTAATAGATATGAGGTTGAAGAAGGTGTATTAGAATCACAACATGGAGGAAATATTATGGATAAAGAATTGCTTGATTTATTGAAAGATAGGGAGAAACCACTTTATGATGGATGCATAAAGTATTCAAAATTTTCTTTCTTGGTGAAATTATATCACATTAAAGTTTCGTGTCAAATTATCAATAAAGCAATACACATGATCCTTAAGTTGTTGCAAGATGTCTTTAAACATGCAAACATCCTTTCATCTAATTATAATTCAAAGAAGCTCCTCAACAAGTTTGACCTTCATTATACTAAGGTTCATGATTGTCCTAACGATTGTATGTTATATTAGGGAGAGGATGAAGGTAAAGAGGTGCACAACATGTAAGAGATCTAAATGGAAGCAAAAGGGTCATGAAACTACTACTGAACACAATTTGATAAATGAGAAGCAATAAAAACATTTGCTAGCAAAAATTTTACAATACTTTCCATTGATCCTACTATTGAAAATGTTGTTTATGTCTTCAAAGACATTTAAGAGTATGGTTTAGCATACTAAGAATAATACCAATGATATGTCGATGAGGCACCTTAGAGATTCAAAGGCAGACTTTTGATCTAAACTATCTTGATTTTGCTTCAAATCCTCATAATGTACAATTGTCCTTAACAAGTGATGGTTTTGATTTGGATCTTTGAACAATAGTTATAGTATTTGGCCATTAGTTCTCATTCCATACATCACTCCTTCATGGATGTGTATGAAGTAAACAAACTTTATTCTCTCAAGTATAAATCCTGGAAAGTGAATGTCAGGTGATGACATTGACATCTACAAGTAACCCTTTACATTAGAGTTGAAAAAGTTATGGGAAAAAGGGGTTGAAACATACGACTTCAAAAAATGAAGTGTTCAAGATGCAAGTATGTCTTTTATGGACCATTAGCAACTTTTTTGGTCTTAGAATGCTTTCAAGATAGAATACTTATATTAGCCTAACTTATCTATCTTGTAATTTTGATACAACTCGACTTTGTCTTCCATTAATAAATGACGTTTTATGGGTCATCAATCGTTTTTTTTAGAGGGAACAAATTTTGATTCATCCGAGTCCAATTTAATGGAAATTTTGAGAATTTTTTTGAGCAAGTCAATAAAATAAATATCACATTTGAGAATAAACTAAATCATTAAATAAATGAAAGAGAAACTGGAAAAAAAACACCACTACATATCAAATGAACAAATGAACAATGGAAGAAGTAAAACATATTATTTCAACTTCCATAATGTGAGTTTAATTTGTTGCGATACAACTTGGATGTCATGCATACTACAAATATGTGACAATATAATTTTCACATTGTTAAATGACAAAGACAAAAGAAAACATCATGTTGAGGCTCGAAAAGACTTGCAAGCAATGGGTATAGAAGAGAACTTTGGCCACGAGATGATGGCAAAAAGTTTTGTGTAGCTTTGTTTATACTAAAAAAAATAGACATTTTATTGTACACTTTGAAAATTTTTAAGGTGCGAACTGGATATTCAACATCTCTATGTTGATATAATTGTATTTTTGTTTCTTATAGGTCTTTCTCTCCTTTTAAGTCTCTTCATCTTTTCTCTCTCTTATTTTTTCCTTTTTTTTTAACAACAATGAATTGAAAAAAATATCAAATATATTTTTTAATTTTTAAAATGAATTATAAAAAAATTTAAAAATAAGTAATGCTTATTTGTATAAAGTTTAATATCAAGCACATGTTAGACTCTAATATTTGAAATGATAGAAAAAATTTTCTACCTTGTTCGGACGAGTGAAAAAAAAATAATAAAATAAAAATATAAAATATATTTTTATATTTATTACAAAATAATTTTTTCCTTTTTCAATAAAAATAATATTTATTATTTTAAAAATCAAATTAATTTATTTATTTATAAATTGTTCTCATATATATATATATATATATATATATATATATATATAATTTCAATTGACATCGAAACATTAACAATTGAGAAATAGAGGAGACTAGTAAGAAAATATAAAATGAATATGCCAAGTGAAATGAAAATTTTAATAATCCGTACATCTTATCAAAAAATCATGTAAGTAATGGTATTAAACTAAAAAAAATGTATTTATTTATAAATTCGTTAAAAAGTAAAAAATCATGTATGAGCTATGGAACCATAGTTATTGATTTTCTTGAATAGTGTTATACTATCTACAAATTGTTCTATTAGGTTTATAAATAAACTATTAAACAAAAATTAAATATATTATAATTCCCATTTACAATATAAGTTAAGTATGATGATTTGTAACTTATTTGAAGAAATGTTTAAATTTGTTCTAAGTTTTATAGAAAAAAAAAAATCTAAGCCAATTCTGAAAAGATATATAAAAAAAGAAAGGAGTTAGATAAAAGAATATGGAAAGAATAAATTTTATATTTCATTTGTTTCCATAAATACATTGTGTGAACGAATGGACGAACGAGTGAGTTTCATCATTGTTTTTAGTGATTAGTAAATTATCAAGCCAGTAACATTTACAAAATAATATCTTACAGGTGTTGTCTATAAGTAAACATTTATTATATGGGTTCCTTAAATTTGGGATTTTCCTTAATCAGTAACTATTAATAATATCTTTAGTATGTATATCATCATCAAAATCGATGGTAAAAAGCTTCAATGAAAGTGATTTGAAAAAAAAAATCGAAAATGATGTAGTGCCTATAGTTGGAAAATTTCATTGGCTTTCAAATAAAGTCTTTACAGAAACAAATTTGATAACTTCCATGTCACGACATAAATCGAAAATTTTAAGGGAAAGTTCACGAATTATAAAATAAGATAATATTTTCCTGATTTTTATTAGATATTTAATAAACTAATTATTTTTGTAAAATTAACTTAGACAAGTCTATTTTTTATAAATATATATTTTAAAACTTTGGTTAGAAAATTGTGTGGTAATATTTTATATAATACTTAGAAAAACCTAGAGAGAAGAATTGACTATGTAAGAATGAAAAGTAATTTTAGTAGAATAGGTCATATGTGTCCTTTGAATAGGGACAAAGCAAATTTTAGTTTTTGGCATTTGATAGTTATTTATCTTTCTTTTAGTCCATGACTTGTTTTACAATCTTTGGAGTTACGCAGTTCATACCTCGACAATGCCATAAAGTTGAATAAAAATATTCTAAGAATATGAATAAATAATTTAAAAAGTGACTTTTGGGAATAAACTAATAAGAAGGCCACGTCAAAATGATTAATATACCAATCTGTCTCTTTCATTAAATGAGAATGACGTTGTGAATTGTGCGACATTTAATTCAATAAGAGAACTCTATAAAATCTGAGTGTCAATGTTTTATTTAAGGTACAAAACTGATTTGCAAATTACGTGATTTTGTGGAAGTTCTGTGCGCAGTCGTGTCTAGAAATTTTGAGAGACATGATTGAATTTATATGCAAATTTAATTTTCATAGAATCATTACTTTTTTGTTTTGTATTAATTACAGTATTATTTTTCGAATTTTTGTAATTATTATTATTATTTTTAGATATTTCAATTTTAACGTCTAAAATAACAAGTTTATTTAATATACTTTTTGTGTATAAGAACCGATTTTATGAGTATTAAATGAGAATATTTAAAATAATAAAAAATGAAGTAATAATTTAGTTAAGGTTGGAAAAGTTATAAATAGAAAAATAAAGAAGTAATTTTATAGTTACTGTCTGAAGCATGATTCCGAATTTGAATATGGATAAATGAGGCATAAACCAATTTACACACATATAATACATACTTTGGATTTATTAGAAAATTTTAAAAATTTGTAACATCTCAAAATATTCCAAAATATAGTATAAATATTATAAAAGAGTTATCACAATTTTAATAAAATAAACTAGTCGACAATAAGAAATATAAAATTATTTATAGTACTATAAAAGAAATTTTATATACAAACCAATTAAAGCAAAACTTTATACATCTACTAGTTATAATAAAACTATACATATGTTGATCCTTCTTCCAAGACTTACTCTACAGACACCTTATTGTCATCTGCTCACACCCATTAGATAATCACAGTCAAGAAAAAAACACAAGAACACACAAACAATACATAAACAGAAAGGATAAGCTAAAGATACAAAAGAATTCATATAATACATTAACAATTCACTCATAATTAAGGTAGTTTATGCACTTATAGTGATAATATATCTAGCTCAATCCAAGCTATCACACAAAGTTAGTCATTTATAATGTCTTTTGCCAAAACAAGGTCCCTATACAAAAACCTCTTACTACTCTCATCACATCTCTCATCCCTCTCTACTAGAGAATGGATGATAATTAGAGTGTTAGGATAAACTCCAATACGTAATTCCATACATTTATACACGCAACACTAGATAGCAACATTAAGAAATTTTTCCTTGGAATTCTTTTCAACAACCCTTCATTCACATAATTGGTTTCATATAAACTCAGTAGTCAATCATTTACATTCATTAAGGTATCACAAACAATGAATCAAAGATCACAAAACACCCTAAAATTGAAAATCCAAAAACCTAACCAAGGGTGCTCAGCGCCTGGAAAAGGGGTGCCCAAGCGCCAAACTCATTGTAATGGAGTGCCTAGTGGCACTCAAGGGTGTTAGGAAAATCCCTCTTGACAAAAGGGGCGCTTGGGAAAATTCCTCTCGGTAGAAGGGGCACTCAGGTGAAATCCTCTCAGAAAAAGGATGTTAAGGGGCACTTAGAGGGTGCCCAACGTTACAACATATTCTCATTTACTTCTAATTTGACCCTCTTTACCCTCTATACATGTTTAATTGATCTATAGGACCTTCTAGACATTGTGAAACCTCTGAAAATACATTCATAGCTTAGAATAACTACCATAAACCCATTTGATCACTATAAACTACACAAACTCACCCATACTCCTTCTACTTCAAAACCTTGAAAACTAAGGGTCTAAATTATTTTGAATACACATAACAACTCACCCCAAACCATCCAATTCATCACAGATGTATTCCTTAAGAAATTCACATTTTAAAACCCCGTTTAGACAAAAAAACATGCAAATACACACTTATTAACCACTATTGGATTCCACATCATATTTTTTCCTGGTTTTAAAGTTTTAATAAGTTTTAAATGACATAGAAACTGTCCCCAAACTTCTATTTTCTCCAACCAACCATTTTCTCATAAATTCACTTATTGAAACCCTTAAGATACCCTTTAACAACATGATAACCATTCCATGGTGACCCTCATTCCACCTAAACCATTTATCAGTTCATTCTTCTTCTCAAACAGTCACAAAAGACCCAATTACATGTTCTAAACTTCAAATCTTTCCTTTAGACCAAAATTTCTAGACTCATTCATTCATTATTTTCAGTTAAATACAATTGGCACCAAAACCAGCATTCCATACACAGGCAACCATATATACAACAACATATATTATCATAATCAAAATTCATACATTATAATCCAATTTAAGTACAAACACTAGATTCTCTTACCTCTAAAGAGTTATCACAAATTTCACATTGATTCTAAACCTTTCTTAGAGCTCAAGGAACTCTAAAAACGCTTACAAATCACATAAATGAGATCAGAGATAGTCCTTAATACCTCTTATCAAGAAGAAATCAGAAGAAGAGATAAAAGCACACATGTGATGGAAGATCACCATGCATGATCTCAACCTAAAGCGAAAAGGAAAAAGGAACCGAAACTTACTTGCTCAAAACTAAAAATTGATCAAATCGAAGTGAAGATTACTCCGTCGTTGTAACATCCCAAAAATTTTTGCCCTTTTAAAATTCAAAATTTAAAATATACAATTACGGTAACACCCCGAACCTCAAGCTCAAATCTAAACAAAGTTTACAGCTCAGACTTAACAGTAAAGATAACATTGAATCCTTCTAATACATTCTTCCATCTCTTCCTGCACTTGCACCAAATCACGCGACATTCCTTCATCTGCTCCCGTATAACAAAAACGTTATACGATCATCGCAAAAATATGATTTTCCGATACATGCACAAATAAGTAAGGGTGAGTTAACATGCAATATATCATTTATAAAGTATGCATAATTGCTTTGATATAAACATCATATAATATTTAGGTTAGACATTCCCATATACCATTATACCAAAATTTCTACTAGACACTCATACGGATGATACATTGATGAGCTACTAGACAAAGCTATTTCCCAAACATTCTAAGACCGGATACTATTTGGACGGACGCTATCTGCCGAACACTATCTGCCGAGTGCTATCCGCCGAACGCTATCTAATGAATACTATTAGGCTGAATCCCATTTGAACGAACGCTAGGTGATCATGTACAATTGAGCCGAACGCTAAACTCAGAAAACCATAATGACCGAACACACTCATAATGAACACTGAGATCAAACACTAGGCCGAACGCTAGAAACCGAACGTCAGGTCGAATACTATTAGGCCGAACATTATGATTGATCACTTAGGCTCGACACTAGACATCAAACGCTATTAGACCGGGTACCATTAGGTCGCACACCAAGAGACTGAATGCTTAGTAAGATCAAGCGCTTAGACTGCACGCTGAGACAGCGCACTCTACTAGAACAATTACTATTATTTCGAACCCTATTCAAATGATCGCTCAAAGATCAAATCTCGCGCACCACAGATTAAGTACCATTCGAACGAACGCTTAATTGATCACTTTACTGGATTTAACACTATCTGAGGGTAACCTCATCGAGACCCGATGTTCCCTACGTACGACCACTAACCGTTAACAATCCTTATCTGAGACAAGCGTCATCCAAACCGAGCATTACCTATGAATGATCACTGCCTGAATCATGCATCATCACGACTAATCACTATTTATTAATCGATCTCTACCTCAACGAATATCAAGGCCGGTCACTCCCCATAAATGATTGCAACCTCAGAGCAACATCACCAATAAAGATCATTCTCTAAGAACCATCGCTACGAGACAGAACACTAGAATAAAGAACGCTTGAGTCTGGGTTAAACACCCAGAGTACTCTGCTGAACACCTCAGTACTGACCGAACGTAATCAAACTAAACCACAGGGTACCAAATTAAGATCAGACGCTAGCTACCTCAGAACAACTAACATCAAGATCAACTGTTACATATTAACGCTTGCTACCTGAAAGTAAATAATACCAAGACCGAACGTCACTAATAATAACGCACGTTGCTACCTATTGACCCAACAAGTTTTACTTCCCATCTCTCTCGAAGAATTATTCCAAATCCAGCTTTATCTGCACTACCATCTCTCCCGTACCAGTACGATCATCACGGTTGGAAACCACAGCCACAACATGCAAGATGAATAACCAGAAGTATCACATCATAAACCCATTACATATAAACTATAACAATTCCCATGATAACTCGACCCACATGACGATGCAGACTAGTCTTTCATAAACTAATGTCGTTTACTTGTAATTCGTCGTCATAACCTGCTCTCAATAACAGGCGACCCGAGCCGTCTTCCATCACGACTTCAGACCTATCTCCCCGACTCCTCAAGGACTAACGAGTAAAAACATCGATACTACGCATAACGATGCACTATACTCAACACGAGCCGAAGTCATTGGGCGAGACATTCACCTCCTCGCGTAGAAGAAGGTGACACTCGAATCTCAGTCTCACGCGTGAGACTAGCAAAAATGCTCAAAAGACAGACGAAGTTACAAGTAAATAACATAGTGTATGTACCACCTCCAACAGAATAAACGTGCTCAATCACGAATTCATACATATTCTCAATAACATGTATAAATAAACCAATATTGGATCAAGGAAATAACCAACAATTCTCAATAATTGCTTCAAAATACTCCCACGGATTCATACAATATTGCCGAACGCTATTTCCAACTCGGATACTGTCTGGACGAACGTTCTGGGATCCATTATCATCAACGACCGAACGCTGCCTATGGACACCAAATGTTATTAAACCGAGCCCCAAAGGACGAACGCTCAAGAGCAAGCGTAGTCGTAACAATACCTCTGACGAGTACTTCCTGAGGATTAATATCACCGAGAACGAACGCTCACAATCACAATTAAACCAAGGTCGAACGTCCAAGATCCAAACCGAACACTTAAAGCCGAACGCTCAAGATTTCTACCCAAGAATTCCAAGTTAAGAACGAACGCTTATACTCACTAATAACTCAATACCGAACACTCAATTCAAACCCCATTAATCTGGACATGATTAGGACGAATGTTCTGATATTTAGTCGAACCACTAGGTCACTTTGCCGAACAGCATTAAAAGAAGCCTGACCGAACGACATAAATCAACAGCTAACCGAACGGTGCTAAAATCAAAACTTAACCGATCAGCAGAAACTAACGACCGAACGCTCATTAGTCACTAATACCCCAAGGCCGATCGTTCAAGATTCAAAACTTAAGAATAAGCAACTTAAAACCGAACGCTCACTTATACCCAAAAACCGAACGTTCAAGATTAAAACCTAAGAAGGTTAGCTTATGACCGAACGCTATAATCACTAACACCTTAGACCGATCGTTTAAGATTCAAACTTAGAATATCAATTTAAGGTCGAACGCTCACAAGCTAAACCTGAGAATACCTCATCAAAACCGAACGCTTACTATTATCAAAACCGAACGCTAAGAATCACCAGCTGAGACTACCAAATTAAAACCGATAGTTATAATCACTATTATACGAAGACCGATTGTCGAACGCTCACTTATACCCAAAAACCGAACGTTCAGGATTCAAACCTAAAAATCCATATTAAGGACGAACGACTGCAATCACTAATACTCCATACCGAACGCCCAAGATTACTTCTTGTGGATGCCAATTTAGGGACGAACGCTCAAGTTGAAACCTAGAATACCAATTGATAACGAACGCTCACAATCTGTACAATGCGAATACTAAACTAAGTACGAACGTCTAACATCTCTAATTCACTAGATAATATCTTTGACGAACGTCTAATATTTAACTAACTCAAGGACGAATGCTGACGCTCGTTACACGAGAATACAAAACCGAACGCTCACAGAACAAGCCTAGAACGAACGTAACGCTCGTTACTGGAGGAGGCAAGACCGAACGGTTAAATTGTCCGACCTAGGTTGAGCACTAGTTGGGCGAACGCTCGTTTTACACGTTATAATTTGGCCGACCACTATTTGGTCGAGCACCAATTGGACGAACGTCCAATTTTGACTCACCAAAATTGGACGTACGCGCATTCTGCAGAATTCTGCAGAATCGCACCAGATTCCAGAGGAACCCAGAAACCCCCATTTTCATCCCCTTCTTCCCAGATTTTACCCAGATTTGCAACAAACATATAATATCTCAAAAATCAAGGAAATAAATCAAACTCCCCTTACCTCTTGAAGACTTCCTTGTAAATTTTGGGATCTATCTCCTCCCAGACGTGGAGATCAAGATCTCCTTGCAACCTCAACAATTCTTCACTTCCTCTCCCAGATCTTGCTGCAAGGACTCCACTCCCACCAGATGCCCAACCCAGATCCTCCTCTCAGCCCTTCTGAAGTTGGTACAGCTTCCCATGGGTGCTCTTTGGACGGCTGGAAACGGGAGAAAGGGTTCCCTCCCTCTGGCTGCTCTCTCTCTCTCTCTCTCTCACATGCCAAAAATGAAAACCCTCACCTTGCTAAGCTTCCCCCGTAAATGCACCTCCAACAATTGCATTCTAATAATGCAAGAGGTGGGTGACCACCATGTCCCCACCACTTCTAAAATACAGGTTCTTACAGTCGTGATCTTCTAGGAACTGCCTGATCGTCAAATAGATTAACGAGGAGTTAAATTTTTAGAGAGAATCTAGATAAAGTTAAGAGAAAGAGTTTTAGAGAGATGATTTTTGTTTTAAGTAATGAGACAAGTTTAAGAAATTCTATTTATTTTATTGAATTATTTTAACTTTAAAACATTTAATCTCATTATTTTAAAACACCTATCAATTTTAATACTTTATTTTCTAGGTTATTGCATAATTAAATTTTACTAAAAAAATTAATGATATAGAAACTTTTGGAGTTTTGATTTGATTTGATTTTATAGTTTGAGTTGTTTAACTGGGTTGAATGTTTGGTAATTAATTCATGTCTTAAAATTATGTTCTTCTTGAATTTTTTGTTTTGAAATTTTTACATATTGAATTTGATATTGGATGTAATTGTTTTTGAGAAACTCTTTAGTATTTTAATTTATTGGATCAAAATAAGTTATTTTGAAAAAATAATTAATATGAAATTTGGTGGTTATATAATTAATATATATATATATATATATTTTTTTTTTTCTTCTTCTTTTCTTTATTTGTTAGTTTATCTCTTAGTTTTATTAGTCTTAGTTTTATTAGTGTTCGATTTTAATTGATGTAATCATGATTTGATGAGAGAATGCACGAGATATATACATAATATTTTATGATATATAAAGATGATAAGGGTTAAATATGTTTTTCGTCCCTTAAGTATCACATGATTTTGGTTTTAGTCCCTACTCAAAACTTTAATGGTTTTTAGTCCTCGTAGTTTTGAAACTCTTAGTATTAGTCCTTAAAAATGGATGACGTTAAGTTTTAGTAGATGTGGCAAACGACAAGGCCAGGTTTGATGCCAGCTGTCGTGTCACGTTGATTGTTTCATTTTTCAAGTTGAACCTAACTTTGTCCGCTACGACGATCTAGAAGCTTTCCATTTCTGCCCCTCGCCCTCCACGCCCTCCAGCAGCACCGTGGCCAGGAAGGTTCACACCTATGTTCTTAGAACACTATATACATAAAGATTGATTGCGTAATTTCCTGTATTTTTACCTTTTAGTTATCACTGGTTGTTCTCCAGAAGATAATAAAATAAAGAGGATTGATTTATTATGGGGTTGGAAGCATTGGATTTCTGCAGCTGTTTTCTTATGGGGTTGGATTCATCAATACCACTGCCATAAGATTCTTGTATCATCTACTTGTTAGACCTCTAAATCTTAGATTTTGAGACTTTTTATCTTCATGGCTTCTAGTTGCTATTTATTTTCATCTCACTGATATAGAATTATACTAATGCTACCAAGTCACAATAGATGATAAATTTGGCGTCAGAAATTAAATATCTATAGCTTTTTTCATTTGCTCTGCTTTGTTTGACATTTTTGTAAACTAATATACAAATAATTCTTTAAAATGAAATTTTGGAGTATGAAGCAAATATGTTAGTTTTGTAACGATGTAGACTAGGTTATATTAATATTGTTATATTCAATTATCGTCAGGTTATGAGTTTTATAATTTTGGCAGGGTTCTCTACGACATTCAACGGACGCAGAGGAATACGTAATTCCTCATGGTGATTGGTTTGAAATCGTCTCCTCTCCACATTATCTCTCTGAGATTGTAAGCCTCTTTCCGTCTCTTATAACTTGTGCTTATGTGTTTGATATGAAAAGCCTAATATTTGATAATGATGAAGGTTATATACGCTAGTTTTGTGGTCGCAACTGGAGGATCCAACCTAACAGTCTGGTTACTCTTTGCTTTTGTGGTAATATTTCTTTTGCAGTTTTTGCAAGGTTTTAATATTTTAAACAAATTATCTTCTGTTTTTTCATTTGCTTTTGGCATATTTCTTTTATAGGTGGCAAATCTGTCATTCGCAGCTGTGGAAACACATAAATGGTATAGTCAGAAATTTAAAGATTATCCAAGTAATCGATTTGCTATAATTCCATTTCTTCTGTGAGACTATGAGTAATGTGTAATTATCACAATTGATCTCAGCAAAGAACTTTACTATTTCTCAAGTTGTACTTGTTTAGATCGTGCCTTTTTAGTGTAGGTAAGCTATACTGAAATTACGGAGATAACTTTTGGCTCTCTTTTTGGTGTAAAAATCAAACATTCAGAGTCAGAGTCGATCCTATTTTACTTTTATCCTCCAAAATAAACCTAAATAGATATGATTGCATTCATTGTGGAAATTTCAGGAAATTCTGGCCATGTAAAATACTCAGCTGATAACTTTCGCGGTGACAATATTATTGGTTGGAGTAATCTTTTCTATGATTATCAAATTACAAATCTCTGGAGGAAAACTTGCATAACTTTGTATACAAATATAATTTTTGATCCTGAAATAACCATGGTTAATGTTGTTATGGGTGTGTGCCTACCAAGAGGTTGTCGTGGACGGCAACGATGCCGACACCTTCCTAGCCACAGTGCTGCTGGAGGACGTGGAGGGCGAGGGACAAAAACGGGAAGCTTCTGGGTCGCCGTAGTGGACGAAGTTAGATTCAACTTGAAAAATGAAACAATCAACGTGGCACGACAGTTGACATCAAACCTGACCTCGCCGTTTGCCACATCTACTAAAACTTAACGCCATCCATTTTTAAGGACTATTACTAAGAGTTTCAAAACTACAAGAACTAAAAACCATCAAAATTTTGAATAGGAACTAAAACCAAAATCGTGTGATACTTAAAAGACGAAAAACATATATAACCCAAGATGAATTATGTTAACATATTGAATGTGTTATATCTAGATCTTATCTAAATATAAAATATTTTAAATATGTTTACAATTATACACTATTTTATTTTTTGAATATTTTAATTTATAATCTATTTATTTCAAAATATTTTGCAAAACATATTTAAAATATTTTATACTTAGATAAGATCTAAATATAACACATTCAATATGTTAACATAATTATCATCTTTATATATCATAAAAAATTATGTATATATATATCATGCATTCTCTCATCAAATCATGATTACATCAATTAAAATCGAACACTAATAAAACTATAAATGTTTACACTAATAAAACTAAAAATAAATATTTCGAAATAACAATTATACACTATTTTATTTTTTAAAACAAAATAAATAGTTAAACTGTCAATATTATTTTCAAATAGAGGAGGACTTTCTAAATAAAGGATCATATAAAGTAATATTTTATGGTATGACCCGGGTTATTATAATTAATATATTTATTTGGAAAAATACCATCAACATAGTATTTTTCATTTCCTTAATATCTAATTTTAATTTTTTTAATTTAAATAAAAACTAAAAATAGATTTTATATTTAAATAATTCAAACTTATTTTCACTTAAGTAGACGTTAATCAATTTAACATATTTAGGGGACAATAGTTAGTTAAATGTGTAATTTTATTTTTATAACACATCAAAATCTTTAGTTTTTGGACAATACAATAACAAAAATTCCATAATATATTCTTTCTTGGTTGCATATTTAGTATATGGTTATATTACATGATCTAAATATACACAACAACAAACATAAATAACCAAAAAATGTGTTTTCGAAATATCTACAGGATATATTTATCTCTTTTTCTGTAAAATCATAAGTCATATAAAAATATAATCACAAAAAATTTCAATAATTATTAAAGAGGTAATAATAAGTATCAGTAATCATAAAGTCATTAAATTTATCAATCATAAATATATAATAACTTTCATTAATTTTAAATCTAAAGACTAATAATATTTGGATTGTCTTACAATCTACTTTCTATAATATAATTTTCATTTAACAACTTTATATGACTGAGTAATTTCTTATATTTCATTAAATATTTGTAACTCTGTACCATGATGCGATATTAAAAATCTTCATAAACTCTCACAATCTAATACTTTTGTACATTTGACTCATTGTTTATATATAAAACTTAAAAACTATATGAAATCCTTAACTTAATATTAAAAGATTACATCAACAACAACTTGGTAGTGTATCTCCCTAGTTATGACATACAATACACGTTCATTAGTTATAAGGATATCACTCTTGTCATTATTTACCAATATTACAACATGTTAAATCCATTATATAATCCACATTTGATTTAAAACATTGAATTTTAAACAAGAGGAATGACACTTTAGATGTGAGTATGTTGCTTAAGTGACAACTCACAAACTTGAACGATAAAGTTTTCTCTTAGACGATCCGACATATTTCTTGAGCTTCATTTGAATGTTTGAGCGATGCATTTATGAAAGAGAAAACTGAGCCATCATCAACCAACATTTAATTACTTAAGTTTATAGTAAAGAAAGAATCAACACTCACTCTCTGTGTGCACCAAGCCATTGAGTTTTAGAATCACAAACAAACTCTGATTTTTCAGTATTTGAGTGACTAGCTGTCACTTCAATGATGAGAGTTCCAAAAGGAGAGAAAATTGCGTCTATCTCTTACTCAAATTTCAGGATTGAGTGAGAACCTTTATCACTCAAGTAAAAGAATATACACTTTAACAATTACATGAATGTTTGAGTGATAATGATTTGTACTTGTAATAAAATTCTTTAAACATCGAATAATAAAACCCCAACATATAAGAATCAAACTCAGTTTATACAAAATTCTTTAGACATAGAAGAAAATCTCACCTAATCAACCAAATCCCTAATAAAAAACTAGGCCAAATAAGATAACTTTTTTTTGTTAATGAAACTTGTAAAACTCGATAAGACTTTCCAAGCTTCATACTCGGTTGTGTGCCTAATCAGGCCAATGAAACGAAAAAAAGAAATGATCATTTTAGAACTCATGTTTGCAACTTGGTCTTATGTCTGAAATTTGAGCCTTTAAGATCGCTCCCTCAGGGCGTCACCATGATCATTTAAGTTGCTCAAACCATAGAAGGCTTATTCGGCAATGTAGTGATATGGAAATGATATGGTGGGATTAGACTCCCGGATGCATAAATTAAGTGTCAAATGAAATTCTTGTCTAAATACTCAACCCAAAGTAAACATAAAATGAATGATATTACAGTATCAATTTCAGAATAACTGTTGAGATTTCGCTTATCATTATTATTGGATTGGATTTGTACAGCTTCGTTTCTCATTTCATCAACCAAGCAGTCACCAAGGAAGATTCCACACTACACATAATATATACACAAAACAGAGATTTGGATTCAGTGATACATGAGTGTGTTAGATTTAGAAGGAAGAGAAACCTGATTTTGGAAAGAGTCGAAAAAGTGAAGAGGGTGAGCTGCAAGATAGGGAAAGGATTTGAGATGTGATTGAGAAGCACCATGAGTGATCAAGAAGAGGGCAAGTTGCAAATGCCCTGCCTCAGCAGCACAATGCAGGGGAGTGTAGCCAGCATCATCCACAGTATCAACCTCAGCACCGTGTTCAAGCAGCACCTTCACGCTCTTTATTCGACCCTTGAATGCAGCCCAATGCAGTGGGGTCCATCCGTTCTGGTCCCTCCCGTTCACACTCGCCCCTTCCCCCAAACACCTCTTCACGCCCTGAACATCGTCAACCCTCGCCGCACGCATCAGCGCGTCGCCCAACCCCAGCAAATCCACCAAACGCCTGCGCGCGTCGGACTCTTCACTCTCCGCCGCAACACAAAATGCCGTTCTCCCCTCCCTGTCCTTCACGCACTTCACGTCTGAGCATTCTAACAAACACTCCACGGCCTTCACGTGTCCCTTCCACGCCGCGTAATGGAGCGGGGTCCTCCCCTTACAGTCCACGCGATTAGGGTTTCCTCCCATCGAGACGCAGAACTCGATAACCCTCACGTACCCCTCCCTCGCCGCCACGTGAATCGGAGTTCTCCCCTCCGAGTCCACCGAATCCACCTCCAACTTCTCGTCGCAACGCTCCAGCAGAAACTCCATCACGTCGATTCGATCCGTTGCTGCGGCCTCGTGCAGAACTGACTCCACGATTTCGCAACCAGAAGCTTCCAGAAGCTTCACCACGTCGAGGCTCCCCGACCTGATTGCGGGTGGCATGAGGGACTCTGCCGTCGCGGTAGCGTCTGCGCCGGCGTCGAGCAAGTAGGCGACGGCGTCTGCGCTGCCGTTTTCGACGGCGGGTTTAAGCAGTTCCGTGAGCTGCGATCTCGTGCACGCCGATATGGCTTTGGTGAAGAGGTTGTGGGATTGGGGTTTTCGGGAGATGAGGTATTCGGCGACGTGGGGTCCGACTAGGGAGATGGTTAAGACGGCGTCCCGGAAGACGTGAGGGCCGGGTTTGGAGAAGAGGCGGCGGAGATGGTCGACGGTGGCCTTTCCGGTGGGGAGCATGGTGGCTCGGACGGTGATGGCATCGGGGGGGTCGGGAAGATGGGGTTGGCCGGAGGTGTGGGAGAGGTGTAGAGTGTATGATGCGGACGAGAGTGGTGGAATTGTGGAGAAGTGTTTGTTGATGGAGAATAGAGATGGGTTTGTGGTGGTTAGAGACACTGCCACTGACATGGTGTGCATTAGATTTGTTAACTTAAAGGAGGAGCTGCACTTTTGGCCCTTTAAGAACATCACCTCGACTTCCTTTGCTTCTGCTTTCACCAGTCTGTCCATCTTCAATCTGGTTGATTGATGGATTGATTCTGACTTTGAACTTTAAAGGGTGCTTGCTTGAAAGAAGGTGATTGATTCTTTCGCTGTCTATTTAGTCTATGTTTTTGTGAATTAATTACTAGACACTGATCTGTTAATTAATATATGTGTAGCATGCTTGTTGGTTGGGGTGTGACCGTGACAGGGAAGGTGGGAGACGTTGACCATGACTGCTTGAGACAATGGAGAAGGGTGGAATAGTACTGCGCCGCTTTTGAATGTGTTGAAGCATTTTTAGCGACGACCCGAGACTCAAGAATGTTATTCTTATTCAATTGCATAAGACGCGGACAAGAGTTGCCTGATTTGAAGAATTTGCCAGTAAGATCTACTATTCTGGTTAAAAGTTTTATTCAGTTTTTAATGAAAATTTCAATTTCAATAAAAATTTAGATTGCAAATATTTTTAGGAAAGGCCTCAGACTAATTCTGACCAAGTTAGTTGGTGATATGAGTAGGTCTCTGAGGATCATCGGTTTGGGTTTGAACGAGTCACTCAATATCATGTTTGCTGTGTTTAAACGGGTCACTCAATATCATTGTCAGATACACTTTTAATAAATTGTTTCTTTTAACCTGTACCACTTAGATAGTGGCCTTTGGATAGATAGGGTGTCAGGCAACCCACTTTAGAAACCAAGCATATCGAATGTGCGGGATCTACTACCTAAAAACTTTGTTAGAACAATAATGGTCTCCTCATCTATAAATGAAGAGGGAATTTAGCATATATTAGAATTGATTTGGGTTGTTTGTTTCTCAATGATTCAAATGATCGAGTACTAGACTAACAACCAAAAGTCAGTATTCAAGTGTATTTATTTACTGCCAAATATATTTTCTATTATTTAACCTTATTATTGATGCCCTGTACATCTTCTGCACGAGGACTTTCTTTTGGTCTTTGTCAACTAATTAAAGCTTATTGTCAAGGAGTCTATGAGTTTGCAAAGGAGACTTCATTCTTTTCGCACCTCGGTTATAGTGACGCTTTTCCTTCTGATAAGAACACAACTCATTATGAATGCTATGGTTTGGAGTCCCCCAATAATTTTGAACTTGAACATTTTAGAGCCCATTGTATGATAGGTAAAACTGTTCCTACTTCTGCAAATTCAAACAATGAGGAATCAAACTAGTGCCACTCCATTGGAGGATGATGGTGAGACTTCCACCTTGCAGCGAGTCATGTTAGCCAATGACCTACGATAATTTAACCAAAAAAGCAAAACAAAGAGCAGAGGCAGCCTGACAAGCAGAAGAAGCACACCTTAGGGAAGCATAGGAATCTCGTCTCCATGTAGAAGAAGCTTTGAAGGCTCATGAGCAAACTTATCACACCTTCGCAAGCTGCTAAAAGAGCCAAGGTGGTGACATAAGTGTTTTGTCGAAGAAAGAAATCACATCTAGTCTTTACACTCCTACGACAACCGCACTTTAATACTATGGTCCAAATATTCGAGGGAATATTGGCTTGAAACTATGGACATCGGGTTGCCTAATTTGAGTAGTCCAAAATTGTCATTAATTATGGCATATACCATTTTTATGTTGGTTTTAATTTATAATTTTCATTGTTGCCTCTCGGTCTATGTTGAGGGAGGAACCAATAAAGTCAACTAAGCTTGTCCTGATTGATTTTCACCTCAGCATAGACTAAGTAACAGACACTACGAACTAAAAGTGACAAAATGACATTATAATTAGTGAGGATTTTGGACACTATTAGATATATTGTATTTTATGTTAATTAGGGAAACATAGACTTTTGATCTTGTTTGATAGTGGTGGATACTGTTGATATTGGTAGATAGTGTTCATATTGCTTTTTAACAATATCTTCTATTTACCATATTTGTGTTTGGTTGCCATATATATGTTAGAAGTGGACTTTAAGCCTAATTCAACCCCACAAAACCGGCTTGTAGGGTGAGGTTTGCACCCACTTATAAACTATGAATTGGCCTTATCTCTAGTTAATGTGGGACTTCCAACAATATACATGTATTATTCTTCATTATAAATATATTACCCTGTGTGTGTTTTAGACATAAGGGAGATTAATCCTATACCTAGTTTTACTATATTCGATATGGTATCTAGAGCTGAAAGCTTTTAATAGTAAATATTTGAATTTTGAATTCATTGAGAGAGGATTCTATTGGTTTTTATCATATAATAGTGGTTCTTATCAAAGATTGAGATCTTTGTGGCGAATCTACATTGACTCATCAATCTGCTAGATTGTGGCGTCTCCATCTCTGTTTTATTTTCACATTTTTTTCTGTTTTTCTTTTTTATCCTACGGGAGGAATCAAATTCAGAAATGGTCATACTCTTTTTTGGATAGGATCGTATCATCTGGGCAACGATCAATAATGCTAAAGTTGTCTCCTTCTCTTTCAGGATATGTGCTTGTTGCCTTCAAACCTTGGTGTTTTAGGGATTTTCTCTCTTTCTTCCATGGCGTCTTCCGATATCTCTTTTTCCATTAGTGTGTCTGACCCGTTAGTCTCTACTAACTATGTTAATGTGTACTTGTTTATTGATAAGTTAGATGACAATAATTATGTCACTTGAGTGTCAAACATTAAACTTTGGCTTAAGAGTCAGAGACATCTTAATCATCTTACTCAAAAAGTAACTGATATTGCTCTCGGTGATTTTTCTCGTTGGAAGATAATTGATGCTCAATTATGTATGGTTTTCGAGAGTACCATCCAATCTTCTTTAAAACCAATGATACTTAACGTCTTTATGGTGTTTGTCACACGATCTTTTCAATATTGTTGTTCCTCGAAATCAAGACTCTATGACTAATTATTTGGGTAAGATCCATGCTCTTTTTCATGAATTTAATGATGTTTTACCTTTTGCCTCTACTCCAGCTCAAGAAATAGAACAATGATCAAAGTTCTTCATGTAGGATTTACATAGACTTGTTGATCAATATTCCCATGTTTGTGATTAGATTTTGGGTTCCCCTGTTATAGCCATGGTTATCAAACTCGTGATTCAACTCGTAGAGTCATCCGAGTTTACATTCCCACACTCATATCGAGTTAACTCGGTAGTAAACTTGATTTTGGAGTAAACTTGTTAAACTCGTTGTGAACTCGACTAAACTCGTGATCTAGGAAACAAGTTGGTGAGGCCATGTGACTTTTCTTCATATCCAGAAAGACAACAAAGATTATAGTTTCTTATGTGATATTAGCTCGACGTTCTTCTCCTCTATTGTGACTCGTGATAAGGGTTCCAACTCTCTGCATTATCACTCTTGCGACTCGTCACGTGATCGTTGATGCAGTGTAGTTCTGTTATGGTTATTCTCCGTTCTCTTGCCGGTAGCTTGCCGTGGTGATCTTCCTATGTTGTGCTGGTGATGCGCCTTTGTCGCACTCATGCTGCCCAACTATGGGTGTAGGAGTAAAGTTTGGTGAAGCTTATGGTTTCCTTTATTTTATGGGCTTTTGGGCCTCAGTCTAACACCATTTTGTTGTTTCATATAAAGTGTAGTATATCTTATATAAAATGTTGTAACTAATTAAATTTATTATAAAATAATAATCATAATAAAAAAATATAAAAAATACTTTAAAATATAATATAATAATCTAATAGTAACAATAATATTTCATTAAAAAAATTTAAAAAGTTATTTATAAAATCATATAACAATAAAATATTATATTATTTATAAATATTTTAATATTTTTTATATAAAGTAAACTCTTATGAGTTTACGATTTGAGTTTAGATTTGAGTTTACCATTCTCTCATGAGTTTACGTAAACTCTCGAGTTTAACAACTTTGGTTATACCCAATTTTACTTTTACTTGTTCCACCCTTTTGTGTGTGCCAAGTAAACCTATCAACGATACACTTGTTTCTATTGATGATTCCTCTATTTTGGCATGTCAACGTGATGATCACAATCGCTCTCGCAAGCCAGGAAAATGGTGACACAAGTGTGACCATTGTGGCATGCTAAGCCATAAGATTGACAAGTGTTATGCATTACATGGTCGTCCTCCTTGCTCTATTGTTGTTGCTTAGACTGATTCCCCTCACAATCATCTACTGTTGATCCTCCATCTAGTACTATCGATTAATCTGCTATCTTCAATTAATTTCTTAAATGGTGTGAGGATCGTCAACCCTTTAGTTTCACTGCATCTGTTGCACGCACATGTACATCTGTTGTTGGTCTAACTCAATCTTTATCTATTGGTCCTCAGGTTCTCGACTCAGGAGCCATAAATCATATTGGTAACAAATCTTTGTTTTCTTCTTTATCCTCTCCAAATAATTTACCCTTTGTTACAGTGGCTAATGGGTCTAGGGTTTTAGCTCATGGTGTCAGGACTGCTAACCTTTTTCCATTTTTATCCATTGATAATATTCTTTATGTTCCTTGGTCTTCTTTTAACTTATTATTCATTAGCCGTCTAACTCGTTTGCTTCATTGTGTTATGTTTTTTACCAAAACTTCTATTTGTTTACAGGATTGGAATTCGAGATAGGTGATTGGCACCGAGTGTGAATCTCATGATCTTTATCATCTTTGCCTTTCTACACATGTTGGCACAGTTATGGAGTTTCCATCTCTCCTTCGTGCTTAGCTAGGTCATCTTAGTCTGACCAAATTGTAACAACTCGTTCCCAGCTTTTCCAAATTGTCTAGTTTGGTGTGGGAGTCGTGTCAATTAGGAAAACATAGTCATAGTTCCTTTCCTAGTAGTGTCTCACAACATCCTTCGACCCTTTTTGCCTTAATTCACTCTAACATTTGGGTCCTAGTCGTGTTAAGTCTAATTTAGGTTTTCAATACTTTGTTACTTTTATGATTCCAAATGTATTTGGTTATTTTTAATGAAAAATCGTTCTCGTTTATTTTATATCTTTTAAACTTTTTATAATGAAATTAAAACTCAGTTTAATATTTCTATTCAAACTTTACGAAGTAATAATGACTGTGAATATCTTTCAAATTCTTTTAAACAATTTATGGCTTCTCATGGCATTCTCCATCAAACTTCATTTGTTTATAGACCTTAACAAATTGAAAGGGCATTTAGGAACAAAAATAGTAGATTTAAGATTTAGGAAAAGGGAAAGTGAAACTTGATCAACTCCCTTTGAGGAAGTTTTAGAGCCATTTGCCAAGGTTATGAAATGATGGTTTCTTTGAAAGGAAAGGGATGAGAACAAAGAAGCATTACCAGAGATGTGATCACAATCACATGATGTACTTGGATAGCTTTCATGGATTGCAAGTTGTTGATGTACTTGGAGTTTCAGATGTTTGTGCCAAGCTATTGAACTTTAACTTTAGATACTCGTGATATTCATTCTCAATGAATTTGGAGTCAGATGTTTCAAACTTAGAGACATTGGTTGTCTTCACGGGAAAACCATGTAGAGAGTAACAATTTTCTTGGGTGTGACCTATCCTTCTACATTTTGTGCACTGAGGATGCCCTCGACCTCCACGTCCTCCTCTTCCTCATGTGGAAACCATGACAAATGGTTCTACTAGTTCATGAGCTTCCTTAGATTGAGGCATTGAGACTTGAAGAAGGCGTGTTGTCAAGCAATCCATGGAAGGGACCTCAGTCCGGAGTTGATCTCTCACAAGATTAAAGTCTAGATGCAAAGCACAAAGGATCAGCACCATATAATATTTGTCCAGTTTCTTCTTGATTTCCTCCAAAAATTTGACTTCCAAGACCATCTTTAGTTATTCCAAAGCTGATTAGGCTTCAGTCATGAACACACCATATCATGGTCAGTCATCTTGAGAGATGCAAGCTTGTTTACAGAGTCATAGAGGTGTTGGATATCATTGGAGTATCATGTTTAGCAAGCTCTAAGGGATATCAGAAGTCTTGGTTCCATATATTGTCACAATAGGGCACACAGTTAGAAATATGCTTGTTTTCACTATTCATCTTTTTCAACAAGCACATGGCTCCCGTCTTGCTTAATGTGGTCAATGTGTCCTTGGCCAAAGAATCACATTTTAACACATGCAGCCTACAATAGATAATTTTGTCCATTTAGTTTCTCGGAAGAGTGGACATTTACATAAATCAAGCTCAATCAATATGATGGATGTTGGGTTTTCAACAAACACTCACTAAGACAACTATAATGTTCATTTTGGACAGAAGACAATGTCCTGACCTGAAAACCTTGCGTGAGTACAACGGGATCTTGATGTGGTTTGAGATAAACACTCTAGGTGGTGATTCTTCCAAAGTCACCCTTGCTACGTGTTGTTGAAGTTAGGTTCTAGTGGGAGTCCACAGTACTTTATATATGTGTTAGAACACAAGAAACATAGACATCCCTACAACACAACGACAACAAGGAGGAGGGGTTCAAACAAATCGAAAGGATTTGGTGTACCTAGGATTTAGAGACAAAATATGGAAATGTTTGCCCAAGTAAAAAATGATAAAAGAAACAAGTAGAAACCCTTTTGAAGAAGTGAAGTAATCTCTTTTTTCACACAAGTTTGAGCCTCATTAAGTTGTTTCTTGTGTCTTAAACCTCTCCAAGCATTACAAAATATTTGCGAATCACAGTTTGTCATATGTACATGTGTAAAACCATTTGCAGTGAACAATGTGACATTTCCTTACCCATCACGCCACAACTAACGACCTTGTGTCCCGTTACAATGAATCTTCTAGAACTAATCTCCCACCATTTCGCTCCCTTAGACAAATTTTGACTAGGTTAGTTGGAGCCTATCCAGTCTCCTCAAATTTGCTCAAGAATGAGGGTTTGTTACCCTTAGGAAAACTCTTAGACAATTTCCCAGTAGGTAGTCAAATTCAATCTCTGTCACCTAGGCTCTATATTGAGGGTTTGTGAACACTCAGGAAAACTCTGACAAATTGTAACTAGGTTAGTCGACACCTGTCAATTATAAGTCAATCTTTCAGGCTCGTTGATTGTTTTTGAGAGAGTCACTCAAAACCAGTTTACAAACTACACAAACTCTTGATAAATTGGAACTGTTTTCTATTAGACCAGTTCACCTTGATTCTGGACCCTCGATAGTTAAGGTGTGAGCCAACTGTCTTGGAAACCAAACATATCGAACATGCGAATTCCACTACCTAAAAAATTGCTTAGATACCAACATCTATAAATAAATGGAAAATTAACATAATAGGTCATTGTGAATTATCTGATCTGAAGTTGTACTGGTAGTTATTTGGTCTTCACGAGGGATATTCACATGAAATTCAAGAGAATTCGGATAATATCTCTCACGATCAAGCAAATCCTTATTTACCATTAAATGCTAATTACGGAGTGAATATGAACTATTTTAATGGGTTTCTTATTCTTGTCATCGTTTTAATAATATTTTATTAAGACAATAAAATCAATATAATAAAACTATATTTTTAGGGAAATTAGGAGTGACAAATTCCTTATTATTGTGACTTAATTACACACCCAAGAAAAGAAAACTTTGTTTTAAATATAGGAGATTCCAGACCCAAGATGTTCAAGACACTAATATTGAATGTTCTGACTTAAAGGGTTTCCTAAGTTCTTAGCTAGAACACATTCAGTTTTTCAAAACGTTGGGCATGGGTGAGAAGGAGAAAAATAAAGCTCTTGACTTGTTGGATTGGATTGTCATACTACTAGTACTGTGTCCTCTGAAATTGAAAACAGGGCATCTGTGTTAACCGTCAAACGATATTCTCTACAGATACAGTTTTTGGCCGTACGTGAACGCAACTACCAACTTGAGTAGTAGTTAATAGAATAATGCAATGGTTGCAACCTCAAGGATCTTATTTTTTTTCTTCTTAATACAATGACGTCATTGTCAGCAGCCTTGTGTCAATTCTTTTTATTATTTTCAATTATATAAAAAATTAGAGCCCCTATGGACTATTCGAGAATTTCCTCCGACGTGATGCAAGTTTTTTTCTTATGATAATTAGGTCTCAAAAATGAATTCCCACGAATATTGCCAATGAAAAGGCATCTCTTTTAAACAGTTGACCCGGCAGTCCAAAGGATTTGATTTTATAAAGTCTATTAACCTTGCTTGGTGAAGCATAATTTGTGGTTTGATTTCTATTTTGATGAGCATCTTATTATTAAAAACCTTTCTTTCTGTTTATTAAATATAATCTTGGAAATGCACAAAAGCACAGATATTTGTATTTATTCTCACTTTGTGAAGCTCTTAAATTTGGACTAACTACGGCTTGAGTTTAACCTTGGGTTTTCGCCGATCATAGATGTTGATATGTTTATATACTATACTGTCAACACTCAGGAAATCAACTTGTTTACATGTCTGTTGTAATGGTCCTACGGGGTTCATTTCTTTAGCATTATTTTTTTCTTTTGATTAAGCTTTTACTTTCGGATTAAATTGAACTTTGTATACTTGGGATCGGGCTTAGTAAATTCAGCCGATGCATCAGTCACGTTATCTTTTCGGCTGCAAATGATTATACTTTGGTCATCTCATGCCTTTATAACGGGACAATCGTATCCGTGGCATTCATCACTCTGATTCATCTACTGGCATGGCACAATAGTCTATTGAATACTGATATTCACAACACTAACCGTTGTTGTACGGCCATGTCCGAGAGTTTGCCACAAATCTAGTAGGTAATATTAGTTCCCTTAATTCTGTTAGTTTTAGTTTTACGTTTCGTTGTGTTTTATGTGCATGGGCCTATTTTATATATATATATATATATATATATATATATATATATATATATATATATATATAACATCCCAAAAATACAGTATCAAAATCATATAATAGAATTATCACAATTAATAATATTACAGACCAGTCTTACAAAATAAAGAACGTACGCTTGTGGCCGAACGTACGCTTGTGGCCGAACGGCCTTACAGAGAAACAAGAAAACTAAAACCGAACAACATAAGCAAACCCGATCGAACGGTTTACAAAAGACTATACCGAACGGTTCTACAAAATAAGAGGGAAAAGATGATCGAACGATCATCTTAAAACTAAACTAATAATATTGACCGAACGGTTCTACTGTTCGGTCTTTATTTCTACCTCAACTAAATTTTCTTCTTCTAGCGCTTCTTCCAGCAGCTCGTCTCCTTCTGCTCACATCCACATGGATGATCATTGCAACGGAAAGACAACCGAACGTACAAAACAGACAAGACAGGAAACATAGGGTAAGCTTATGTAATTCAATTCATGTATAAACATATATTTCACACAATCAACCAAACAAGATAATTCATCACTCGTTCATGCAAAGCCTAATACTAGACTGACTGTCCGGACTGTATGAATTTTGTGTAGCTACGATGTTCGTGCACCCGAGTGATGTAGTAACTGGGATACCCTCAACAGCTGCCACCCGAGGTTAGTCCTATCTGTCCAAATTAACCATAAGGACTAGGACCTCCTGCCGTTCCCACACATGACTTACCCTCCTCTACGTGAGGACGAGTAATCACGGAACATCAGGATGAACCGCCAGCTTAGCATGCCCACATTCATACTTTACAAATTCCAATATACATTCATGAGCTATTCCTCCCCGGAACGCTCGTCCATAATCCAAAATATTTCATCCATATCATATTCTTTTCATCTTTCATTATTAATAATCTCAATTAAACCCTTCGTACAAAGATCACTAAGGATACCAAATACCGAACGTTAAACATCAACCTTGAACCAGACCGAACGCTTGAAGTGAGACCAAAGGTCTCCAGTTCCAAACGGATCAAACCGAGAGATGGAATCATTGGTTTTAAGAAAGGGAGTGATTAACATAATAGTTCGCAAGAACGATTAGGAATCAAACGTTTATTTACTAGGTGAGCCAATTGAATGAACTAACTCCCGAGTTAGACCGAACGCTAATAGGCCTAGGTCGAATACTAAGACTCTAGGCTGAAACCAATTTAAGACAGACATTGTGAAAACCTCAAATACAGGTAAAGAATTGAATCAGGTGAATAAACCGAACGTCAATAAATATACTTAGCTTTTGAATGAGTTAAACATCAAGAACAATCAGAATGTCAGTCGAAGACCGAGCACCGAAAAGGGCGAACCCTATTGAGTTTGAACTAACGTTCATATATATGTATATATATTTTTCAGAAAGGAGAATGAGTACTTGGTGTAAGACCAATCACTTACTCAGCACGAGCGCTTGGTGGAAGACCGAGCACTACTCAGTACGAGCGCTTGGTGTAAGACCGAGCACTACTCAGTACGAGCGTTTGGTGTAAGACCGAGCACTACTAAACTTATAGTAGAAAGGCTTGATAAATATAATAAGATACCATTTTGAGTAGTGTTTAAGAACAAACGAAAATATACAAATACATATAGATATACTTACGTTTATAACCGAATACCAAGGAATAACTACGCTTGGCCGAACGCTCATGCACAGTATTACAAAACGAAGACGCTCGTCCTCAACTAGGATTCTTCCCAAATGAAAGAATCCAATTCCAACCAAGTTCACTAGAAAAACCGAACGGTCAAGGACCATTCAGTGACGAACGTACACTTTCATAGGGAAATTTCATACTAGAATTCTTTATATCAATTCATCTCTCAACATCTATTTTCATAAACTCAAACATCCATATCATAATAAATAATCATACTTCATATAGTCAAAACATATGAACAATCATACTTCATATACATTCCGCCACTCAACAAACATGCATTCATTAGCAACGAACGTAAAAACGAACATACAATTAAATTATATAAGCTTCCCTTACCTCTAGCGTGACCGAACGTTCACTGAGACAGAGTACCGTTTCACCACTACCAGTCCTTCTACCCTCAACGCTCGACAATTTTCCAACTAAACCAAGTAAAACCAAAACACTATCAGAACCTCTCATTTTAGAGGAGCGATCAACACATGAAACCATAACTTGGTTTGCATGTAAAAGAAAACGCACGACTAAGTGAAGAGAAGAACTTACCAGCTCAGCTTCACAAACCGAACGGTTTAACTGGAAGCTCTTGACGCCGGAAGTGCTTCTACGGTGCCTGAATGGTGATCGGAGAAGAGAAAGGGTGAGATTTTGTAGAGAGAAGGAAGATCTTTTAGAGAGAAGGAGGAGAAAATGGTGTTTCAGAAATCAGAGAGGAAGATGGTTGCATGCAGAGAATTGCGTAAACTTTTGAAACTCAAATTTTACTTCTACCAACCAAAACCGAACGTCCAATTCCTTGTAGCCACCTGTTTTCCACTCTCTGAAATTCTAACTGTCTTCTCGACACTTGGCTTCCACTAAAAAGGGTTTTGGGGTGTGTTTTTAACGGGTCTGACAATATATATCCTACTACACTTTAGTTTCAAAGTAATTGAATGAAGAGAGAATTTTTTCATTCATGTGTTTTTTTCTCAGTTTTATGGTTTCAAAGTGATATTGTTTACTTTCACGCAACAGACTTCCAAACGTTAAAGATGCTTCTGCATAAAGCCTAATATGGTGTCAGAGCGGCGGGTCAATCCCCGCTCACATCAGGATATAAACTTGTTTTCTCTCGTGTTTCCCGTCAGATACAGGGTGAGATTTCCTTGAAGATGATTTATGGGAAAACAACGTAAGCTTCAATTTCCCAAGAGTTCCTCTCATACCAAAGATATTTTTTTATATGGTTCACATGGACATATGGGGTCCCATAAACAAACCATCCATACACGAACGTAGGTATTTCCTTACTGTTATTGACGACTACAATAGGCACACATGGATTTACCACATGAAAAACAAGAGCGAGACTAGAACTCGTATATCCAACTTTTTTGCTTTTTTCCATAATCAGTTTAACAAATCTATCAAAATAATTAGAAAGGATAATGGACAAGAATTTAACTATAAGGAATTCTATGATATAAATGGGATTTTACATCAGAACACTTGTGTAGATACTCCCGAGCAGAATGCAGTGGCAGAACGTAAGCACCGACATGTCTTGAATGTGGTATGTTGTCTCATGTTTCAAACTAAGTTGCCTAAAGTTTCTTGTCCTATGTTGTTAATCATGCGACACACCTAATAAATAGATTACCAACTTCTGTTTTGAACAATAGAAGCCCTTACAAAGTTTTTCATGGCACGAAACCTGACATTTCTTACTTGAAAGTTTTCGGATGTATCATTTATATGCATGTAAATGAAAATAAACGAAGCAAGCTTGACCCTCGCTCACGTAAATGTATCTTTCTGGGATATAAAATTGGTACTAAAGGCTGCATAGTCTTAGATGTCAAAACTAGAGAAATCATGATATCTCGTAATGTTGCCTTCAACGAGTTTAGCTTTATTGGTCTCTACTTTCCTATCAAAAAGGATGATGATCAAGAAGAGGAAGAGGATCATAACGATCTCTTAGATCCTTTTCCTTATCAGCAAACCAGGACAGACGTAGAAGAGAATAATGTTGTTGACACCAATGTTGAAGCACAAGATCTTAAAAGATCTAACAGAAAACACAAGTTACCAATCTATCTGCAAGACTATGACCATCAAATTAACGAAACCTCATCTTCCAAAGACAGGAAGATCAAGTATCCCTTAAACTCTGTGATATCCTATAAAATGTTATCTTCTAATCACTTACATTTTTCTCTTTCCATATTCTCAAAAACGGAACCAAGAAATTATGAGGAAGTTGTTTTATTCCCAAAATGGAAAGAGGCCATGCAGGCTGAACTTAAGGCACTTCAAAGCAACAACATGTGGAATATAGTTGATTTACCTCCCAACAAGAAACCAATCGGATGTAAACGGGTCTATAAATCAAATATAGAGCCAATGGAGAGGTTGAAAGGCACAAAACAGGGCTAGTAGTGAAATGATATACATAACAAAAGGGAATTGACTATCAAGAAACCTACTCACTTGTGGCAAAATTCACTTGGTTCGTGTTCTCCTAGCACTCACTGTTGTAAAAGGTTGGCATCTTGAACAATTGGATGTCAACAATGCGTTTTCGCACGGTGATTTAAACGAGGAAATGTATATGAGCTTGCCACAAGGTCTTCTTCATTTCAAAGCAAATCAGGTTTGCCGTTTGAACAAATCCTTATGAGTTAAAACAAACTATTAGACAGTGGTTTGCTAAATTGAACTCCTGTTTACAACATATAGGTTTTGTTCAGACCAACTCTGATCACTCTCTTTTCGTTAGAAACACTAATACCACTTTTCTTGCATTACTTGTTTATGTGGATGATATTCTCCTCATTGGTGATATCATGCATGAGATCATATATCAAGGATTTTCTTCATAAGACTTTCAAAATGAAAGTTCCAGGAAAGGCTAAATATTTCCTTGGTCTTGAGATAGCTAGATCACATTAAGGCGTTCATGTTTGCCAAAGAAAATATTCCTTGGACTTGCTTGCTAATACAGGTATGACAGCGTCTAAACCAAACATTACTCCTATAGCAAAAAAACGAGAAGAATATGTTTCAAGATGAACCTGATGTGCAAGACGTGGAAAGCTACAGAAGAATGATAGGGAAGCCATGGCTATCTCTTGAAGAACCATATCATATATGAACATGACTAAGTAACCAATCCATTTGCAATTTTTCTCCGTTATTTTCGGACACGAGTTGAAATTAGCATTCAGCAGTTTGAAGGGATAACTGGATATGCAAGTGATTTGTGTGAAATTTTTTTTATTCGACAGATGATTTTTATAGTTGTTAAGTGTTAAACCGTTTCTAATGACTGCACTTCATTGTCTCTAGGTGCCAAACCCTTTCACTTTATTGTCGTTTCTACAGAATTTGCTTGTTTACAGCTTTATACATCCTTTTGTTCTTCTCTCTATATATAAACATTCTTTTTTAATACACCTGGCCAAAGGATCGTGATATTTTAACAACTTTTTTTAACAACTTTTTGACAACAGACTATGTGTCACTATTTTATTGGTCTGTATATTTGAAATGGACCAATCACAAGTTACCACATAAGTTGTTGTAAAAAAGTTGTCAAAAAAAGTTGTTAAAAAGATATTTTCCTTGAAGTAGTTATGTTTTCTTTTAAATAGTTATGAACAAATTTGCAAATCCCAATGATATGTTTCATCTAAATGAAATGGAAACTGTATGAACCAAATTTTATAATTAGTGTTATATTAGCCAATAATGTTATTTTTCCAAATATTGTACTATTTATTTTAGGGTTAAATATGTTTTTAGTCCTTAAACTATCAAGCGATTTTAGTTTTATTCCCTCTTTCAAACTATAGTACACTTTGATCCTTGTCCTTAAGGAAACTATAATTTTTCGTCCTCAAAAATTAACAGCGTTAAATTTAACATGATGTGGCTAACGGAATGCTACGTGTACACTTAAAAATTTGGACTCTTTTCACAGCAACGACCAACTCTTCTTCTTTTTATTCTTATTCATCAACGACCAAGCTGCATTTCAACTTCCTCTCTCTTCCTCTTTCTCTCCTGTTAAAAGGCATCGCATTTTCTTCTCTCATCTTAAAAACATTTCCATCACATTACCTCCAACCATAAACACACACACCTCTTCAAAACCCCATTAATTCATCTGCAACCAAAACCCTAAACTGCGCCATGCACCCTCACTCCTCCTACACCTTCGATTCCCTCTCCAAATCGTAGAACTATCCTCTGCCATTTAATCCGCCAACAACCCTCCCCAAATAGCATCTGCCTGCGCCTTCCCAACCCTAATCTCCAAGCTCTTCGACTTTGACGACCCCTCTTCTGCCAATGCCTGGATCCACCACTGCCACTCCCACGACCTCGCCCAACCCTCTTCTCCCTGTTCTCCCCCAGCACCCTTGCCTCCGCCATTGCTGTTGTCGACCGCCTCTCCCTCGTCAAATACGTCTTCCCCACCGAACGACTCCCTCAATGGACCCGCTCCCTTCACCAGTAATTTGTAGAATTGTGATTAATAGGATAGTAGGAAGGTCTGGATTCAGTGTGTCCTCAGTTTGAATATTGTGATATGATGATAGACGAATGAAGCTAATAATCAAGATTTTTGACCTGTTATTGCCCCCTTGCTTATCTGTAATAATATAAAAGAAAAATAATTAATTTTCCAAATTACTTTCTAAACTAGGATGCTCTATTATAAAGATGTTGCAGCTAGACAACAAAACCTGAATGTGCACCTCAGATTTCAAATCTATAGAGTTCCATGGTTGTGAGTGCATTAAACAGAGTAATATATTAATACGTAGGTGTGAAAACAAGGTCAGAAAGTAGCAACGAAAGCAATTCACAAAGGAACCCATATTCATAATGTTGAAGTGTTATTTCTTATGTGTGAGATTTTGCATTAAGCTGGAAATGGTGGTTCTCTTCTCTCATTAAAGTTAAAGTGATTGATTTCTGAATGCATGCTCACATCAAAATGTGTGAAATCAACTTTAAAGTCACAGAATTGGTCTTCATATCGGTGCAAACTCAAGCTTTCATATTCTTTCTCTTAGATATGTTTTTGAATGCTTTTGGCTAAACAAAACCAAGCCACGTAGATAACTTTTTCTCCCTTACTTTTTTTCTTAAAGAGAATGAAACATAGTGTAGTAATATGTTTCTGGTCCTAACAGTGAACGTAGCCCTGACAAGTTTGCAATACCTCAACATTTCCAAAGCAACAATTTTCACAAGGCAATGATGGAACGTCGTGGATGGGGTGATACTGATAGCAATAAGAGCTCTAACAGAGATAGAAGCTAGAGTGGGGATTAGGATTTTTGCCGAAGAACTCGACCGCTTCGAAGCCGCGAAGAAAGTGATTCTTGTCGACACATCCCTCTCTGACGAGCCTTCACGCCAATCCACTTCTCTCTTCAACCCTCCTAACAATCCCGCTGAGTACTTTTCCACGGTTGATGAGATCATCCATTGGATTGAGCATTTTTCGATCACACCACCCTCCTCCGCCGTGGGACGCATAGGGCCCGCCATTGTGGACCGGGAAGAGAATGCAATTCAACTTGCGATGTCGCGACCGGAGGACAAGATGCGGCACGTGCTGATTTGCAACATGATCCCACTTGACGCCGTGAGCCGCTACGGTTTGATAAGGAGGGTTTCGCTCTCGTTCTACTCGCACGACGGCGCCATCGACGATACCCTAAAGAGCTTCAGTGAGATCGGCTCGAGTCGCTTCCACGAGCGAGACGCTCTGGATGAGTGTTTAGTCATTCTGGGTGTTGAGCGGCTGAGTATTGAAGAGGTTCAAAGGGAGAGAAGCATGATTGACTCAGTGTCGGGCGCAGTTTAGGGTTTTGGTTGTAGATGAATTAATGGGGTTTTGAAGAGGTGTGTGTGTTTATGGTTGGAGGTAATGTGATGGAAATGTTTTTAAGATGAGAGAAGCAAATGTGATGCCTTTTAACAGGAGAGAGAGGAAGATAGAGGAAGTTGAAATGCAGCTTGGTTGTTGGTGACGAAGAATAAAAAGAAGAGCTGGTCATTGCTGTGAAAAGAGTCCAAATTTTTAAGTGTACACGTAGCATTCCGTTAGCCACATCATGTTAAATTTAACGCTGTTAGTTTTCGAGGACGAAAAATTATAGTTTCCTTAAGGACAAGGATCAAAGTGTACTATAGTTTGAAAGAGGGACTGAAACTAAAATGGCTTGATAGTTTAGGAACTAAAAACATATTTAACCCTTTATTTTAAAACATCTAGCATCTGAGTGAATCCCATTCACACGTTTTCTCATTGAAATTTTGGCCAATTAATGAACTTCGATTAATAAAGTAGTAGCAAGGACGCGAGAAGCTCGGTTTTATTATCATATCAGTCATTGATTAATTTTTTTTCTATGCCTCGATTGTTTAACGTTACGGGGTTGTAATTGAAATGTTATTCCCACACATCACTCGAAATATATCTAGCTATTTCTTTTTATATTTTCGGAATTTTTAGAATTTTGAAAGTAAAAGAAAAATAAAAATAGAATGGAAGTTGGAGTGTAGTTAAATAGTAATTTTCATGTGAAATATCTTTTTACTACATTAACATGGAATAAAAGATATTCAAAATAACGGACATTTTCCAAAAGTAAAAAGTATTTAGAAATACTTTTTTATAACATCCTGAGAAACTTAATATTACACAATTTTCATCACAAAATGCCATACATTCAATAAGATATGTTTATCTAAAAGTTTTTTTAGAATCATGAATTAAGGTATACATGAGGTTAATACCTATTTCAGCTAAACTTTGGGCTAATACCTATTCTAACTAAACTTTAGAAAAATAAATTTGTTTTTTTAATATATTGCTTTATTTTTCATTTTTATTTAATGTGTGATTAAAATTTACTTGAATTCCTAACAATGTGTAGAAGATATTTATATTTGAAGGAGAATTTGTTAGGAATCCAAGTGTGTGTTTCAATCTCACATTGAATAAAAATGAAAAAATTGAATAATATATAAAGAAAATCGACAAACTTATTGTCTTAAAATTTTGAGTTAAATGTTGTGTCATAAACTTTTATATGGTTTGACTCATGTTTTAATGATGTTAAATATTCATTGTGAATCATCCCTTGAAATATCTAACAATGCTTCATACTTTTTTGTGTAAACAACATGAGGAGAATACTTTGGATATTCTTTTTGTTGTTGTTAAACTACTATGGTTTATGCTTTAACAAGATTTTTTAGGTATGAGTTTACTATCTCCTTGTGATACTACACTATTTCTTAGGACCACAAGTAACCCTATGATTCAAGATATTCGATAATAGATGTTACATATATTATTTGGAGAGTAACAAGACTTAAATTTAGAATCAATCATATATTATTTAATGGCACATCAAATTATCAAGTAATTCTTCTGAAAAAAGTATGAATAATAACTTTATTGACTTAACTATTATTTTGAAGCTTTTTTATATCTTACAAGATCTCAATTGTTTGAAGTTGGTTAGGTTAAAACCAACACTAATGAAACTACTAAAATGTATTTGCATCATGTTGTTTATGGCACTATTTTAGAGGAACTTGTGAACATTACATTGATAATTTCTACCTTTGTCTTGGTATTGAAAATCCTTTTATGTGAAGCATGTGATTTTTATTTTAGCAATTGCTAACTACAGACGTTTGTGGTTAAAAAGTAACCCTACCTTGGTTAATCAAGATTTTTACTATCCTCGTTGTGTACCTTGGAATCTTTAAGGAATATGAATGAAATGAATTAAAAATTATGATGATATCGACTTTAAGATTTCTCACATTTATTGAAAAAGAAATTGTTGTGTCAATATTCTAACTAATATTGAGATTGATAATAAACTATATTTTAAGTTGTTTAGCTCATTATCTTATTATTAGTTTAGATTTCTTTTTCCATCTTAAGCATCAATTTTCTAATTTTTGCTTTGGTTTAGTTATATCATTTGTGGGACAATGGCTCTTTGTTTTTTAAAAAGAGTTTGATTTGGTTGTTGTGCTTTTGTATATGATCCTATTTTGGTTTATCAATATTTTTCCCCTTCATGTGTACATTGGGCTCTTTGAGAAAGATGGACGAACAACATTAAAAATTGTGATGATATAGATTTTAAGATCTCTCACATTTATCTTAAAGATAATCATTATGATAATATTTTAACTAATCTTGAGATAATAAACTATATTTGAAGTGGTTTAGTATCATTGTCTTATTATTAGTTTAGATTATTATTTTGGTAGTAAGAACTCTCTAATTTTTGTTTTGGTTTAGTTATATCGTTTATAGGACAATGGTTGTTTGTTGTTTTAGCATAGGTTTGAGTTTTTCCCTATGCTTTTGTATATGATTTTAGTTAGACTAGGTTATGATTCTAATAATTAGAATCAATATCCTTGATATTATGCCATGACTTGATTATCTATAATGTATAGTTATCGTTATAGTTATGGTGATAAATTATTTCCTTATATTGTTCATTGTAATGAATGTTAGCTTTATTATAGGATTACAATTCTATTGCAATGTGTGTGTATAAACACACAATCTATTATATGAATAATCAAGTCAATTTTTTACACTTTTCTCTTTCTTAGTGTTAGAGCTTTAAAGGTTGAAAGCTCGATCTAATAATGTCTTATGAAACCAACATAAATAAATAAAATTGACCAACCCATATGTCAAGCCGGATAGAGATAATTTCTCCTATAAAGATCACTAGTTCTTCCATTGATTAGAGGTTGCAAACTTGATGTACTTGAACAAAAGAATGTCCAGAATAATGTCATCATAGGTTATGAATAACTATTAGTTAAAAAATAATTGTGGAATTATGATAAAATATATGAAGTTATTAGTTATAAAATAATTGTGGAATTATGATAAAATATATGAAGTTGAAATCTTAAGAAAAATTTATAAAGTTTATATCTCATGGTTAATTTTAACCATAGTACAGAAGTGCATTTTATCTAGCAAAAAATATTTTTTTAATTTTAAAGTTATTTAAATCAAAGTTGACAAAAGGATCTTTCTAAAAAAAACTAAAAGTACTTGAATTATTGTTTTTACGAACTTAAGTTTTAAAATTTATGTGGGGTAATTTGTTTTGATAATTTTCTTAAAAAGTTAAGCTATCAGAAAATATATCCGAAAACCAAAAACTTAATATTAATGTAATATTAATTTGAGTAATATATATATATATATATATATATATATATATATATATATATATATATATATATATATATAATTAAATTGTTGTTTTCGTTGAAGAGATCTATATTAAGTATATCAGTAATTTGATTAAGTAGGATGTAGAATGTGTTTGATTCACTCTAGTGATTTCTTTTGAATGAAAGTGAGTGTTGAATATCCATGTATTGATTTTTTAAATATTTGAGGCATAAAATTGGTTAGAGTTGATAAACTATGATTGAAACACTTTTTGGTAACTTGTGCAAAATTTATAGTTAATGATGAATCGCTCATCAAATTATGTCAAACGCACTTACCAATTGAAATTTTGCTCAATCAATTTAAACTCAAGGCTAATAGATAATTTAATTAATTAAATTAGTTTAACGAGTTTAAATTTACTTAACAAAATTACTATAAAAATAGTATATTATTAACAAACAAAAATTATTAATAATAGGAAACTTTTGTTAATAATTTAAGTTTATTGATGAATTATTAATAATAAGAAAAATGTGTTGATATATAATTTATTATGGAGTGACCGTCAATAAATTTTATTGACAAATTTATATATAATTATCAATAATAACAAATTCATCGATATATATATATATATATATATATATATATATATATATATATATATATTAATTAGTAAATATTCATTGATAAAAAATGTTATTGGTCTTCTTCTTCCTTTTTTTTCTTCTTCCTCTCTTCCTTGTCGCACATCCATCATTGTCATCTTTGACTCATCCTCTTTCTCTCTCACCTCTTCTTTCTCTTCCTTTTCCTTCTTTTCCTCCTCCTATAATCTGGTAGCCATTATATATCATGCACATTCGTGACCATCGCACCTCCACATAAGTACTGAGCCGCCACACCTCCTTTGTTGCCAACAACTTCAACATTCTCCTTCTTCTTTTCCTCCTCCTCTTCTTCTTTTCTTCTTCTTCGCATTCATCTCCTTTTAATATATAAAAAATCTCATCAAACTCAACTGAACATTTGTCGCTTAATTTACCAACAAATATTTTTGTTGGTAATTGAAATTATAAATTAATGATGAAATTTAATGATAAAAATCTATATCGGTAATACAATTATAATTTATCAATAGATCTTATTGAAGAAAAAATATTCATTTGGTAATTTAAATTCTAAAATCTATCAATAAAATAATATTGAAAAAATTATTTTTGTCAATAAACATATGTATACCTTCATGTATTTTGTATCTATGTTTCTTAATATTCTTTTATTTAAATATTAGTGAATTAAGATTTGATTGTATATACATGATTATGTCACTTTTTTATGATGAGAGATGATGTGAAATATGTATAGTATGTATAAGTAATATTTGTAAAACCTTAGAAAATGGTATTTTATAAGTTATGGTAGTTTAAAACTAGTGAGACTCGGTTATTTTAATATTAAATGGTTTTATTATAAAGTTTTGTTATAAACAATTTTCATTATTTTCAAACGTATTATTTCTCTAGAAACTATTTTTCTAGAGGTATTTGTCTTCTCTCTAAAAATTCTAACTCATCGATCATTTGTTTGATGATCAGGAAGCTCCTAAGAGATCACAACGAAGTAATCTCCACATCTATCCGATCAATTTCTAGCATAGAGCAAGTAAGTTTTCACACATTTTTCTCATTCGTTCCTAATCTGAAATCATAGGTAGTGATCCCTCATCGCATGTGCTTTATGGTAATCTGAAGTACTATCGACTCAATATGTTCTCAATTTGATGTTTCGCAAGTGTTTCTAGAATTTCCTTATGTTTTAAGCAATCGGCGAGACATTCTTAGAGCTTGATAGTTCCTTGTGTGGTAAGGGAAGCTAGATGTTTAACCTAAAATTATGTTTGTTGGGTAATTTTAGTTTTTGTATGTATGTGAAATTGTTGTAGTTATAATTTCAATATTTATGCAATTGTTAGTGCAATCAAATGAGTATATTTGGTTATTTGATGATTGGTTTCTGATGGGATGAAATTGAGATGTTATCGTGGTCATGAAATTGTATGTTGTGAAATGGTATTTGATGTCTGAAATTGGTTATGAAGTTATGGAGTTTTGAATTGTCAAAGTGTAGGTTTTGGGGTTAAAAATGAGGTTTTGGTAGGTGAGTTTGTGAGATAAGGGTTGGAAGGGAAAATCAGAAGTTTTAGGTTGTTATTAGGTTATATGTGACTTGTCTAGAAATTGAAATAAGTAAAATCTAATGTGGAAGTGGTAATTGTTTAATAAGTTGAGTTCCATAGCAAATGTTAGTACATTATAGGGGTTTTAGATAGTGGAAATTGAAAATAGAGAGGGTGTGAGGAGACTGAAGTCTTGAGGTGTGTTATTGAGTCCATCCAAACTTGTTCATGCCTTTCGTTTGCAGAGTTTTGAGTTATAAAGGGTATATTTGAGTTTGAGCACTTTTGGAGTTGTCAAACGGTTGAGTGCACCTAGTTTTGAGTTTAATGATCAAAGGAGTACTTTGTTTTAATTCTAAATATGTTTTTCCATCAATTATAGGGTGTAAGGAATCCATTTGATTATTAGAACAAAGCTCTAGTGCATCAAAGGCCAATGTTGAAAATGTGCAGTTTGCTTACCCTAAGTATGTCTCGCCGATTGCTTAAAACGTAAGGAAAAATCCATCAGTCTAGTGCATCGGTTTCTTAAAGAGTGCTCGGTTTGTACTGACACTTGGACTTCTGAAGAGTGCTCGGTCTGTACTGACACTCGGTCTCTCGAAGAGTGTTCGGTTGGTACTGACACTCGACTTCTTGAAGAGTGTTCGGTTTGTACTAGTACTCGAACTTCTGAAGAGAACTCAGTATTGTACATAGCGTTCGGTATAAATTGTAAGGGTTCGGTTCAAGGTGATAGTGTTCTGTCTTAGCCAGTAGCATTCGGCGTAAGCCAATAGTGTTCGGTGTAAGTTAAAAAGGGTTCAGGGGTTTAACGTTCGGTCATGTTCACCATAGGGAAACAATATACCGTTTGGTCATGTTCACCATAGGGAAACAATATACCGTTTGGTCATGTTCACCATAGGGAAACAATATCCCGTTCGGTCATGTTCACCATAAGGAAACAATATCTCGTTCGGTCATGTTCACCATAGGGAAACCATATCTCGTACGGTCATAGGAGGTGTTCTACCGTCAGGTTTTGTTCATAATAAGTGTTGATATTTCCGAGTCAGTTGTGCTCAATGGTGATGTTTGTGCTACTGTTCGGTTTGAAGTTATTTAAAGGTGTTATAGATGAGGAAATATGTTGTTAATGAGGTATGGTATTTAAAATATGATATGAATGGAATAGTATTGATATGAAGTAGTATGATGGCATTATAGTATGATGTGATTGTATTATATGGATATGAACGAGTGTTCCAAGGAGGAATATCTCAGAAATGATTATGGAATTGTAAAGTATGAATATGGTCAGACTAAGCTGTCGTTCATCTTGACATTCTAATGGTCACCGAGTCTCAAGTAGAGAATGATGGCGCATGTGGTGAGAATAGCAAGAGACCTGGTTGCGTATAGCTTGGGGTTCCAGTTATCAGACTAAACTCATGTGTAGACTTGGGTTTCCAGCTACAAGGATGAAGGGCTAACCTCCTCTGGCGGCTTGGGTTTCCAGCTATGGTAATTCTGATGGTTTTCCAGATTACCTTTCCACGAGTGCAAGAACGTCGTAGCTACATAATTTATACAGTCCGGACAGTCAGAGTGAAAAGTGGTCGGGTATAAGATGCTTATATGAGTTCGGTAGATGTATGATTGTTTATATGTTGGTATGAATTGTATGCTTACATAGTTAATTAAATTACACTAGCTTACCCTTATTTTCCTGTCTTGTCATGTTGTCCGTTCGGTCGTCCTTGTCCTTGCAATGATCACCCTTTTGGGTATGAGCAGAGTATGAAGAAGATATTCTGGAGCTGGCGCTGGCAGGAGAGGAGGGTTTCAGTTAAGAGTAAGACCGTTCGGTCTTGTATTTGTTTTATTTTTACTTTTAATATAGGACCGTTCGGTGTAATACACTGTTTGTACAATCGTTCGGTTGATACACCTCTTGTATGACCGATCGGTTTGCTCTTATGATTTGTATTAATATAGGTTTCTGTAAAGTTTTTAATTTATGGTTATTTTAGGATAACTGTAAGTTAACTTTATTTCTTGTAACTGTTCTATTTTATTGTAAATGTAAGAACTCTTAAGTATAGTTTACAGCTATATTTTTGGGATGTTACATGTTGTCATCATCAAAAACAGATATCACAGAGATTGTGGGTTCAACTAATCTTGTGCTCCCCCTATCAATAATCTCAACACCAGCGTTGAGCGCCCCTTAGCTAGTTTTTGAGTTTTTCAATTTCGGGTTTTTCTGTGTTTTTCTTAAGCACTGTTTTGGTTTCCTTGATGAAGTTGAAATGGTTTTATATGAGTTTTGATATGTTATATGAAGTATATCTATGTATATGATTATGTGTGATATATGATGAAAATGATGAATTTATGGTTGATCATGTGAATGGTTAATGGACGTAATTCCATGACTCGTGGAGAGGTTACATGGTTGTGCCCTGTATTGTTGTTATGAATGTATGGAGCTTTGAACTTGTGGTTTATTTTGACACTCTAATGGTCATTTATTCTAAGTAGAGAGGGGTGAGTCATGTGGTGAGAGTAGCGGGAGGTTCTTATCTATAGGATTTGATCATAACCATAGGCAACTGAAATGGACTAACCTTATAGGGTAGCTTGGATTGAGCTAGTTGTATTACCACTACAAGTGCATAGACTACCAATAGTTTGACATTCATACTGTATCCGGATAGTCTTGTTTAGGTCTTGGCATGTTTAGGATGATTGGATTGTTATGTTTGATTTACGTTTAATGTTTGAATTACGAAGATAATATATGAATTGTCTTTGTATCTCTAGCTTACCTTTACTTTGTATTGTCTGTCTATATGTTATTTTCTCTTTTACATGATCACCTTAATCGGTGTGAGCTTAGGAAGGAGACATCTTTTCAGTTGATCTGACGAGCGATAAGGGTAAAATAGAGGGAAAGTCAGATGATTTTATAGGTGAAGATCTTGTCTTTGTGAAAGTTTTAGTTCTATTTATTTGTTCTATTATCATCTATGTAACATTTTATTTTAATAACATTATACTATTAAAATATGATGTTACAATACTTAAAGTAACATTATTATATATATATATATATATATATGTATATTTTTTAATTTTTTGAAAAATGAGGAAGAAATATTGTGTTCTAATATACTTAAGTTACATAATTGAGGTGCTATATTCTTCACATGTTAATAAAATAGTGTTGAAGAAAATTCTATCTTTAAAATAGTGGTTTAAATCTCAATGTATGATTTTAATGGAAGAAATATAATTTTGAATAAACACTTACAACAATTTTTTCAAGATAAGTTCTCTCATGACAGACAGAGAAATTAATTATCACTTAATTGTTCTCTCTTTTTTTCTTTTAAGGTTTAATCATTTTCGAGGTTCCTAATTTTGTTGAGAAATCTCAATTAGGTTCTTAGTTTTTTTTTTCTCAATTGGGTCTCTATTTTCGAAAAATTAAAGCAATTAGGTCATTAGCGTTAGTTTCATACCAACCGTTAAAGATGTGTCACGTGTCAGTTCTTGGTGTTTTTGAATTTTTGAATTAATTTTTTTTTTTTTTATTTTTATTTTTTATTTATTTTTAATTTTAAAAAAATAAAATAAAAATGTCACGTGTCAAACTGATATTGTGCCACGTGGCAATGACAGTGTGACATGGCACTAACAGTTCCACGTGTCACTGTTAGACCACATGTCATTGCATTAGTCTCAGTTTGGTCTTTGTATTTTTATTTTGTTTCAATTTGGTCTCTCTATTTTTATTTTGTCTCAATTTAATCCTAATTTTAAAAATTAAACAATTTTGTCCCTCCCCACATTCAAACAAAATTTAAATTGTATATAAATCTTAACAAATATTTATTAAAATTGATATTTTTATTAAATATTTTTAACAAGATTAAGTTTGTTTATATTTTATTTAATTAATTATTTAAAGGTTAATTATGTTCTTTAAATATACCTAAGAGTTAAAAGAAACCAATGACATAATATGGTGGTGTGAATTTTCGAAACGATTTAGCTCATTGAACAAATTATTGATGTGAAATTTCATTTTCTTTAAATAAAAAATTAGAGCAAATTTTCGTGAAAGCGGTAATTAAAAGTAGTTTCTTCTTTCATGATCTTCCATGGAAACTTTCTCCACGAAAATTCATACCAGCATGTTATGTTACTCTTTTTTTGAACCCTTATTGGTATATTTAAATAACATAACTAACATTTATATAATTAAGTAAATATAAATATAATTAAACTTAATCTTGTTAAAAATATTTAATAAAAATATCAATTTTAATAAAAATATTTGTTAAGATTTATATACAATTTAAATTTTCTTTGAATTTGAGGAGGGACAAAATTATTTAATATTTAAAATTAAGACTAAATTGAGACAAAATAAAAATACAAGATTCAAATTGAGACACAATAAAAATAAGTAACCAAATTGAGACTAATGCAATGACACGTAGCCTAACAATGACACGTAGCACTATCAGTGTCATGTCACACTATTATTGCCATGTGGCACAATATCAGTTTGACACGTGACATTTTTAAAATTTATTTTAAAAAAAATTAAAATAAATAAAAATAATAATAAAATAATGAAAAATAATAAAAAATTAAAAAAAAAACCAGAAACTAACACGTGTCACCTTTTTTAACGGTGTTAGTACGGAACTAACAACAATGACCTAATTGCTTTAATTTTTCAAAAATAAAGATCCAATTGAGAAAAAAAAAACTAAAAACCTAATTGAGACTTCTAAGCAAGATTAGGAACCTCGAAAATGATTAAACCTTCTTTTAATTATTATCATCCATTAAAAAGGTTTTGTTCATGGTGCTGCTATTTGTACTACTTTTGTTCTCTTCGCACCCTCATATTTATTCTCATACAGAGGTCCTTCTTTTAAATACATCACCTTCTCTCTACAATCTCATCACATTTATATATAATCTATTTTCCTTTTTTTCTTCTACGAAACTGTCTCTTTCTTATTTTCATTGTCTTCTAAGTGAGTTTTTTTATCCTTCGTTACTTTTTCTCATATAGCATTTGGTTTGTTACCTGTTTCTTGGTCTGGGTGGGCAAAATATGAGTGTGAAAGTGTTGGAAGAAGTAAAGGAAGGGCTAGTTTAGGTATTATACAAAGTTTTGAAAGAAATTGGAGGTGTGAAAAGTATAAAGGGGAATCAAATAGAAACCCCATGGGGTTTGGTATATAATTGCTCATTTCTTTCTTTCCCCTCATAGTTTCCATGTGCACCTTTAGTGGTGCTTAAAAGACAAAATTGCCCACTTTGCTGTGTCGCCCCTTTTCTTTTTTCTACTCATCCTCACCATCATCCTTGTTTATGTGTTATCATGAATTAACTTAATAAATAAAGTGTTCTAGTATAATACAAAGGTAATTTTTTGCATAAAAAAATCTTTAAAACTGTGTAATATGGAGTGTCTTAGTAACTTGTATGACAAATAAAGAAAACTAAAATATTAGGCTTAATTATTCATCAACACTTTTAATTATCTATCAAAAACTTGAATCTTCATCAATAGCTTCTAACATCATCAAAACATATTGAAATTTTAAAGTTCTTTTTCAATATCAATATATTATACAATCTAAAGGTTAAAAAATAACTTCTAAATTATGAAATCTGAAAGCCACTTTCAATTTTTTTTTATGAAAAAAAAATACTTTTAGATATTATAATTCAAAAGGTTTTATAATGTAGTATATGGCATTTAGATTGAACAATCTAAATTTTCTCATCTCACAATTTTTTTTATAGTAAGAATTTATATAAGTCCTTAATTTTAATTGGAGAAAAATAAAAAAAAAATATTAAAAATAAGAATATATAAATTTGAAAAATGTCTATTCATTTCTCCAATGTCTTGTGCTAGATAAGCAACCACGTTTTTCTTTTCCTCTTACATTGTTCCAACAACTCAAGTTAGATATGATCTTATCCTAATTAAGATATGTGTTGCATATGCTCTTAACGTAGAACTATGCATCATCAGTAATATTTCAATATTATTTCCAATTTTAATTTTCAAAACAAAATTTTAGAAACTTACCACTACAGGATTTGAAAATATAATGTTTAATTCAATTATATAATTCTAAAAGCATAAAATATAAATAAGAGACGGTTCATGATATAATTCTGTTAGGGCTTGTTCACTTAAGTGGATTTGAGAGAGAGTAATTGAGCGGATTTGAGAGGATATTTGAGTCAATTTGGAAGTAACTGAGAATAAATTTGGAAGTAAAGTTTGTGAGAATTAAAAAAATTCATTGACGTGACAGATTAAAAAAATTTACTTCCAAATCCAATCTCATTTAGCTCTAAATTCCCTCAAATAATCAACAAAAAAATTTATTTTTAAATCCCCTCAATTACTTTTCCTCAAATCCAGTCAAGTGAACAAGACTTTAAAGGGCATATAAAAGAGTACATCATACATAAATTACTAGGTCAATTTAAAATATTATCATTTAATTGTTTTTATTAAATACGTGGCTAAAAGCCCACAAAAAAAAAAGCTATACAGCACACGACAAAAAGGGAGCAGCTCCGGAAGAGTCCTCCACAAGAAGACGAATCAGAGAAGCTTTTTTTTAATTATCACTATTAAAATTAAAAAATGCATCTAAAATTATATTCTAAAACCAAATTGTTTTTATTTTCTTGAAATACAACAATTCAGAAAAAAAAAGTAATTTGTATTTTGATTTATGTCTATATATATATATATATAATATGTGTCTGTTTACTAAGTGAAATAAATTAAAAGAAGATGTAACTTTTTTCTCATTACCTTTTCTTCCTAAACCAAAGACTAAGAATATTGGATAATATTCTTTTGATCTGGTTGTTTATAGAAAATGGTTGGGCTTCTAAAATTGGCAACGTAGACGTCCCTTGCATCTGCGAGAAAAAAGGTATTTTTTTCGATATTACAAACGTTGATAAGGTTGGTGTTGTTGTTTATTTAAATATTTTGTTTAAAAGAAAAAAAGAAAAAAAGAAAAAAAGAAAAAGTTTAAGAGAAGAGAAGAGAAGAGAGACGTATGTAAACAAGGCCAAAACGGGGTTGTCAATAGCCATCAAGAAAGGTTGTGTACAGAAGCTTGTACGTCACAAGTCATTTCTCTCTGGCTCTCAATACACCAGCATACAGACAAAACAGGGAGAAGGGATAAAAGAAAAATAGCGACTGAAATGATTTTTCCCAAACGCCACAACCAATTAAAAAACACCCCATTATTATTTTCTCCTCATATATTTAAATGGTGGGTCCCATTTCAACAGTTTAATTCGGCCGCCAGCTTTGTCGTCTCTTTCGTCTCCGTCCATCCCCGTCGTTCCTTTGCGTTTGACTCTCTTCCTCCTTCTTCATTCTCTCCCTTCTCTCTCTCTTCTCTTTCTCTCTTCACCACTCTCCTTCTCATCGTTCTTTTCCTCTTCCTCTTATTCTGATCTCTCTGCCTTCCTCACTCTGTTTTCTCTCTTTTCCCACACTTCAAACTCTCCTTTTCTTTCTTTAACCGACAAATCAATCCAAAGGGAGCCATAACCCGTTACTCGTTACCCACCACCGTTTGTTCTTTCTTTTTTTGCCCAAGGTGAGAGCTTTTCTATTTCTTTAACCGCTTTTCGATGTTATGAGGCGGCTTAAGAGGTTGGGCATCGTGACTTGAGGATCACTGTTGCTTTTTTAGTCGATTCGGTTTTAGCGTCTTCGGTGTAGTGGTAAGGGAGGTGAAAACAGAGATGACTGGCACTGATGAAGTCAACCTCAGTGAATCTAAGGTAACATAACATCCATCTTTTTTTCTTTATTTTTTTTTTTTAACTTTCTATTTTATCTGTGCCTGGTTGTATATGTTTCTGTGACTTCTTTGGTTTTTTTATGCTGATTGCGTGACGAGGGGTGTTGTTGATTTTTGGGGAAAATTTTAATCTTTGGCTTCAATTGAAAGGCCAATGACTGAAAACGTATCTCAGTTACAGAGGGTTGTCTCTGTCTCTTTTATTACCTTTCTGGGTTTGGTTAATAATCATGGTACCCGTGCGATTAGGAGGATGCTGTTTTTGGGATTGTTTAGGTTTTTTCTTGTACTTTGTATTTCGTCCATGTAGGCCTCTTGTTTCTTTTTCTGGAAAGTTGGGAAATTGGAGTTTGATTTGGTGGCGCAAGTCGAAAATTCCTCTTTTTTTTTTCCTGAAGATTTGTAAGGCTCGTACCCTTTTGTAATCGTTGGTTCTGGTCTAATTTGTCAGCTTTTCTCTTGTTGATCTGCTAATAGTGTTATGATACTTTTTGCCTGGTGCCCGCGTTATCTAATTAAGGAGAGAAGCTTTCAGCTCAGTGACCTAGTTACCTGAATAGAGGAATCAATCAAGAGTCTCTTTTTTATTTTCACTACAGTGTTAGTTGATTTGGATAAGGTTCTAACTTCTAATAATATTTTCAATCTTTTTGTAGAGTGTTGTTCCACTCAATACTTGGGTGCTTATCTCCAATTTCAAGCTTGCTTACAATCTACTAAGACGTTCTGATGGAACGTTCAATCGAGAGTTGGCGGAATTCCTCGACCGCAAGGTCCCGGCCAACGCAATTCCTGTTGATGGGGTATTCTCTTTTGATCATGTTGATAGAAACACCGGTCTATTCAATAGGGTGTATCAAGTAGCTCCTCAAAAGGAGACTAGGTGCAACATAATAGAGCTGGAGAAGCCCCTGAGCACCACAGAGATCATTCCTGTTATAATTTTCTTCCATGGTGGAAGCTTCTCTCATTCATCTGCTAACAGTGCTATCTATGACACTTTCTGCCGCCGCCTTGTGAGCCTTTGCAAGGCTGTGGTGGTTTCTGTAAACTACAGGCGATCGCCAGAGCACCGTTATCCATGTGCCTATGATGATGGCTGGGCAGCCCTCAAGTGGGTTAAGTCCAGGAAGTGGCTTCAGTGTGGAAAGGATTCCAAGGTTCATGTGTACTTGGCGGGCGATAGTTCTGGTGGTAACATTGCTCATCATGTGGCTGTGAGAGCTGCTGAAGAAGATATTGAAGTGCTAGGCAATATTCTTCTCCACCCACTGTTTGGTGGGGAGAAGCGAACTGAGTCAGAGAAGAAACTGGATGGAAAGTACTTTGTGAGGCTGCAAGACCGTGATTGGTATTGGAGAGCTTTTCTTCCAGAAGGAGCAGATAGAGATCATCCAGCTTGTAACCCCTTTGGTCCCAAGGGTAAAAATCTTGCAGGTCTCAAGTTGCCCAAAAGTCTTGTTTGTGTGGCTGGTTTGGATCTTCTCCAAGATTGGCAATTGGAATATGTGGAAGGTCTGAAGAATTGTGACCAAGATGTCAAACTTCTTTACCTTAAGGAGGCAACTATCGGTTTCTACTTCTTGCCAAATAATGATCATTTCTATATCCTCATGGAGGAGATAAAGAACTTCGTCAATTCTAACTGTTAATATACTACTTAACCTTACTTACAGGATCCCATACATAACTAAAAGCCTGACATTTCAGCTGGGTAATCTCTCTTTTTTTTTTCTATTTTTGTATCTTATCTTTTTCTCTTTCCCTACTTTATAGTGGTGGTGTGTAGTTATTATATAGTTATGTAGTGTTACTCACTGTCATAACATCATGGTGGTAAATCTGAGCTTTGTGTGACTGGTAGACTACTGCGTCATGTTATCTGCTCTTGTCGTCTGAAGGGTAGCATAAATCAGTCTCGGCAGATTGAAGTGGCAGAGTTCAGTTCATTAGTGGTGTTGGGCTGAATCTCAAACGAACCCTATTTGACTTTTTCAACCTCTATAGGATATTGCTTGGTTGATCACTTTGGTTCAGTGGATGCATTTGATTTTTGTTGTATAACATATTGAATGGGAACTGGAGGAAATCCCATCCTGTTATGAACTTGTATGTTATATAAATGTAATGCTTGTTTTAAGTTAGATTTTGCTTTGGGAAGAAGCTATATATACTGCATCCTGTTTAATATCACAAGTGGTTTTGGTTCATTGTGGTCTTCAAAGGAATGTTTTTTGGCTGACAGGTTTGCTCAAAAATAAAAACTCATGTTTTCCAGTTTCTTTTTGTCGTTCCAAGGACTATCTTGATGACAAAGAATAAGGTTGAAAGAACTATGATAATGGCTGAATATGACACTGTTTTCTGGCCTTATAGATCTTAGCATCCGGAACCACCACGAACGGTGAAGTGTAGGAGATAAAGTAACATATACACAAGTGGTTTAAAAGATGAAGAGTGTGAATTATTGTGTGGATTTTGTTAGAATTATTTTCATTTGTGTTGGGTTGAACGTTAGATTCGCCTCCAAAAGTTGATACCAAAGTCCAAGATGGAAAAGAGAAATGAGTTTTGTCTGGTGTGTACTTAATCATAATGAATAATGAAACGTGTAATGGAAAGAGTGGGTGGGTGGGAGGAGGACCATCCTCGGTCCTTTGATGCCTTGAGCAAATCTCATTTCATCCACTAAAAAGAGATGAAAACAAGAACTTTCACAAGAACTGTGGAACAATCGTGCTATGAGTATGGAGACCAACCCAAATCATGACCCATGTCTGCATTGGAAAACATTATAGTCCACTGTTTGCTACTCCACCTCTGAACTTGTTCAATCTTTAGATGCAAATTTTTAAACTGCAAGTTTTTCAGTCCAAGATAAAAGAGTATGTTAATTTCTATTTTGAATTCTAGTTTGTCAAGTGTTCACGGTTTGTTTCACTCTGAGTTTTTTTATATTTCTGAACTATAGATTTATGCATATGTACTGTACTTAAGATTTTCATTTAGCATCCAATGGGGTTAGAATATGATGAATTGACATGGATTTATCTGGTATTACTTGTGTTTCAATACAATTTGTAATTGGTGAAACATCTGCAGTGCCAAATTTATAGTTTTATCTCAAAAGACTTGTGAAACAGTCTAATCTTGTTTTTTTTCCTCAATACAATTGTTATTTTTTCTTATGTATACCAGTTTCACATTTTTGGTGATAATAAGATTTTTTGGTTGAAATTATTGTTTATAATGTTGTTAAGGAGTGATAGATATCTGTTTCGACTTAATAAGTTAGCATTCACTTTCTCAAATTTTTACAGTAGTCTTGCTTGTAAAATTAACATTTGACAAGTAAAAATATATTTTTGAAGGGTTATGGTGATAATATATTCTCTATAAAATTTCCATAGCATGTATCAATTGATATTGGTGTTTTAGAGGTTCTATAGGTATTCTTAGAAATTTTTTTGATACCTTAAATTGTTTGGTCTTCTTTGTCAAGACAATCAAATGTATTTTAAATTGTTGGAGGACTTTATACTTTTGTTTGTTTGTTCTTATATGTCAAGACATTAAATATATTGTAAGAAGGCTATGTTTTCTGGCCAAATTAATATATACAAAAAAATATTAGAGGTGTAGTGTATACATAACAAAAAATTTCTATAAATCTAAACAAGAAATATTTATTTTATATTTATATTATTATGTTATAAATAATTCATATCATTATATGCCAAATATAAAAACATACAAAACATTTTATCTTACATATGTTACTTAGTCTATATATCAATTTTAAGTGAGTGAAACTTTTTTTGACTGAGCTTATATAAAATAGAATTTAGGAAAAATAAAAAAGAAACTTGAAAGATAAGTTGCTAATAAATATATCATACATAACATGTAAATGGCTCATTATATATTATATTATGAAATTGTAGATTTTTTTAGACGAAACGAAATAGATGCGACAATAGTATCAAATTGTAACTTTCTAGTAGTTATTCATGTTGAACTGAAATTAAAGATAGTTTATTGATATTTATTATCTTCTTTTTTTCATAATAATTTTTTTACAATTAAGTTATATTTCAAAAATCTAGTGTCTTAACATAGTTAAACATAAACTTACTTAAAAAAAGAGTGAATTTTGCAAATAATATCACTATTTCTTATCTTAATCATTATTTTCTCGTTAATTATTAATACTTTTTATTTAAAATGTAACCTACTACAACATACATGCAAGTGGAATTCATTAAAATTATTGCACCAAATCATAAGATTTGATGGAGTTTAATTGTTTGTCTTCATTCGAAGATATATGAGAGTTTCAATTTCTTTTAGCTTTTGCTCAATCTTAATTATTTACTAGCCTAAATAATTTATTTATTTTAAAGAAAAAAACAGTGCATATGTTGTATTTGTATATAATAGTGCACACAAAATAAATAAACATACTCGTATAAATTCATAATAACTCACCTATTATATTATAAAAAATCGATATTTAATGGATTATTATTTTAAAAAATCAACCCTTCTTTAATACATTTATAGATTCATATTTAAACATTTTTCCGAAAATTATTTAATTTAGAATTAAATATATTTTAAATTTTAAATTTTGATATAAAATTAAAATTTACTTCTATATCAAACTTTAAAACATTTTAGTCTCACACTTTCATATAATTTAGTTTTAAAATTTAAAAAATAATAGATATAATTATCTTAACTTAATTATATTATAACTTTCTTAATTATATTATAACCTTTTTAGCATATTAAATGACATTTTAAATTAACGTTTAAATTGTTTACCTGTTTTATAAGTTAAAAAGATTATATTTATTTATTTTTAACTAAAATAAATTAAAATTTAAAATAAAAATAACAATCAATTCAAATTTTATGTTCAAGAATGACATACTTAATCTTTTAAATATAAAAATATAACTTTAAACCGTCATATTGTAAATATTTCTTTTTATATAAATACGCCCAATGTTCTAAATTAAATATTTACTTATTAAAAAATAACTCATCGTGATTTAAACTCTTTATTTAAACAATGAGAATGTGAGATAGGTGAAATTGTAACTATTTCAATTAAATCAATAAATAAATATCCATGACTTTTGTTATTCTTATGTATGATAAGTTTTTCCATGCATATAAATTCTCACTCCATATCTATCTATCTATTTATTTATATATTTATTTTTCAAAGAGAGTTTTTCTGTATGGTCCATAAAAATCAAATCAAACATTTTATCTTTTAGTTTTCATTCTAATTCACTTTAATAAACATTTTCTTTTCATCCACACATCTCTCTCCACGTGCTATCTTTTCATATCTAACAAAAACTTACATTTACAAAAGTGATTTATTTATAAATATTTTTCTCACAAATAAATACATTGATACGTTCTACACAAACCCTACAATTTTGATGTTTGTATCAATCATTAATCTGAAGATAAACGCACTTAAAAGAAATAATTTTGGAACGTTTGTCTTGATAGCTTTTATTTAAAACTTTTGCACTTTGTATGCTATTTTCACCCTTCTTACTCCCTTGATTTCAATTTTAACTAATTTCTACCTCCCATTCAACAAAATATATTTGTTCTCTATAAATTAGATGACACAAAACTCAAAGAACATTTGTGGATAAAATCCGCATTAGGTTGAAAAATAATAGTTTAATGAACATGTATTTAGGTAAAGAAGGAGTAGTAAAATACTCATCTTTTGCAAGTTTAAGAATTTGAAAGCTTTTAGTATGAAAAAAAGAAAACTATTTTAAATTATTTTTACTATAAATACCATTTAAATTTTGTGTATTTTTCGTATAAATATATCTTTCATAGTTATTTAACCTTAAAAAAAAATATGTTTTCAATATTTTCTTTTTAATTTTGTTATAGTTTAACAAATAAATAAATTCAAATACACGTGATCATGCATTTAAGAACTTTTCTTTTCTCAAATTCATAAGCTATTGTTTACCACTGAGTTTAACTTTTACACAAAGTTAGTTAAGGATTTTGAATATTGTGTATTACCGAAAAGTTATTTATAAAAAAATTCTTACAAATAGTAAATAATCATAATTAAATATGTTTGTAATATTTAAAGTAAAGTGTATTGAAAATAGAAATAAGAAATAAAAAAGAAAATGGTGGATATTTGAGTTTTGCGGCTTCTTCTCCCTGCACATGCAAGGTAGAGAATTTTCTTCCCCGTCACCCTCACTCACCCACCCACTTTATCCAATATTTAATGGTAACAGTGACATTATGCATATATCTTCGTCTGGAGGATTGATTGGATTTTATTTGTGTGCCAAAAGCAGAAAAATCCCTCTTATGTTACCCTTTTTGTTGCATATATTCCTCAGAATCGTCCCACACAACCCTTAAATCACTCTCAGCCAAAGCTCTTAAGAGGTATCACTTGTCACTATTCACTATACTATTTATTATTATGTCAATGATTTCCAAAATTAAACCCTGAATGCTTTCTCTAATTCATTTTTATTCATATTAATTGGGACGTTTCTGTTGACTTTTACCTGTTCTAATGATGATTTTACCTATTCGTGGTGGAATTTTTGTTGTTAGGGATAAGGGGAGTTGGAGGATAATTCCTAATTGATTCCTGTTTGTGATTGCTTTCTCGTTAAATTTTAGTTTCTGAGGATGTCCACGATGTTTCTGGAACATGGAAAGGGTTTTGAGTCCGCGAGGTCGTCTTGTTTTAGTTTCGTAAATACTCTTCACAATTAGGAATGTTATGCTGCTTACGAATTTGCTTGCTCTCTGGAACCTTATATGGCTTGTCGAAAGGTCGTTGAATTTCTGTAAATTTAGTGCCTCAAGACACGATAAACCAAACCAATCCAAGTTGAAAAAGGCCATGTTTAGGAAAAGAAAATAAGAATCTAAAACGAATACTTATTTTCTTCTCTCATAAATTAAAATTAGTTTAGCAGAAATTAAAATCAGTTTTCGGATAAGCTAAAGGAGAGCCCTAGTCTGGAAAGCTGTTCCAACAAAATCAATACTAACGTGCAGATGTTTCTCTCAGGGAAAGAGCTTAGCTTGACTCAACTGTAGTGTTTAACTTTCTACGAGAAAAATGAAACAGATTTATCTTTGTTTCATTTTTTTTTCTTTGCTAATGGTGGTTTTTAATTATTTATATGAGAATTAAATCTAAAAATTTACTCAATTTTTGTGGCTAATGCTTCTTTTGTTTTCAGGTCTGATGAACACTGATTTTATGAAGATTTTGCAGAAAATAAGATGCTCCAGCATTACAAAGTTTTGTGTATTTCTGTGAATAGTTATGTATGCCACAGCCAGTGCACTTTACATTGACGAAATGGGTTATGCTATGAGTAGACTAGAGATAGATTCTGATCATTGTGAAGATGAAAATGCTATCCATGAAGAGTCTAGCAGTGGGCAATCTAAAATGCCGTCGACATTTCTGGACAATGAAATTGCTCAGATAACAAAGCTGAAGTCAAACCCCCATCAACAATTAGTCCAAGTTGGAACTGGAAGGCCGCAGTTGCCTGTTTCTCCTGTGAAGATGCTGGCAGGTCGAGAATCAAATTATTCAGGACGGGGAAGGTTTTCTTCAGCTGACCGCTGCCATCTTTTGAGCAGATATTTGCCCGTAAATGGTCCCTGGCTTATTGACCAAATGTCTAGTCGGGCATATGTATCCCAGTTTTCAGCTGATGGTTCTCTTTTTATTGCTGGGTTCCAGGTAAAGTGTTTTCAGCTTCAACCTGAAAATGCATGCTATAGTTTTGATTACATTTAAATCACATTGCAGGGAAGTCATATAAGAATATACAACGTGGACAGAGGTTGGAAAGTTCAGAAGAACATTCTAGCTAAAAATTTGAGATGGACAATCACTGATACATGTCTTTCACCTGATCAACACTATTTGGTAAGTTACTGGGTTCTACGTCTTTTTATTCCTTTTGTTTTCTGTAAAGGTACTATTATCCGGCTTTTTCTTATGGTATCTGCACTCTTCAATTTCAGGCTTATGCCAGTATGTCACCCATTGTACACATTGTAAATGCTGGATCTGCTGAAACAGAGTCCTTAGCCAATGTTACAGTATTCACATCTAACACTACTCCTTTTTTAGAATTTCATATGCTATAAAAAATTACAGAGCAATAGATAATGAAAAATTGGATTTCAATCTATCAGATTCTGTTTAGTGATATTCCTTTTCCTATTTGTAATATACTTTTATTTCTTCTAATATGCAGGAGATACATGATGGTTTAGATTTTTCATCAAATGATTATGGAGGGTACTCATTTGGAATTTTCTGTGTGAAATTCTCGAAGGATGGAAGAGAATTAGTTGCTGGAAGTAGTGATAATTCTATATATGTGTATGATCTTGAAGCAAATAAGATCTCACTTCGAATTTTAGCTCACACGGTATTGCTACTAGGCACAACTACATTTATTTAGTTTCATATGATTTGGGCTATTGTTTGATATCTATTGGTTTATGCAGTTATGTTGCAGAAATAATTAAGTTTCACGATTCCATAATATAATTGGAGTCTCGACAGATAGAATTGATTGTGCATAACATGAAGGGGGCAGTTTTATATTCTGTTCGATGGATTGGTCTACTGGTTATAAACCATTTTATGTATTGGCAGTGCCTGTGAAATTCTATTTTAGGTTTTCTGTCATTGATATATTCGTAAATAGATCTTAAAATTTATAAAAAATTTGGAGAATGTGGGTAGATTTTTGTATCCTAAGGTGGAATCTCAATTTCATTCCTAACTTATTTTTGCGCACACAATGCTACTTGTTTTCTTTGCTGGTTTAAGTGCAGAACTCAAGATCGTTTGAGAGAATAAGCTTGATTATAAAATATGGAATTACCTCTTGTAATGCCTAAGTTCCTGTACTATCGTTTTGGCTGAAGGATTTAAGGTCTAATCCTCTATTTAACTTTGAAACATATGGAAGACTAACAAATATGATTCACTATGTTGGTGTATAAGTAAAGAAATAGATAATCCAGAGATGGTATGGATGATCTGGCTGGATAACCACTCTTATTCTCAGTATCCCTACCTTCTCCAAGCCACCAAAAGCAATAAAAAAAATGTCCAAGCCAAAAGAAGAATCGGATTGGACTTATATGATATGTCTTTCTTCTTTTCTTTTTTGGTTTTTGTATCGAAATTATTTTCCTGTTGTCTGATCTCTGATGGTTAAAAAATATTAACCAACATAGAGAGGTTCTAACATTTTGTTTTCATTTTATGTTGCAGTCTGATGTGAACACTGTATGTTTTGCTGATGAAACTAGCCATCTTATTTACTCCGGGAGTGATGATAGTTTTTGTAAGGTTTGTTCAATACCATGCGATTTTTTTGTTTGTCAAGATATTATGTTCTTTGTCCTTGAATATCCACATCTTTTGGTTTTAAATGGAAGTGGTGGCACCTTTTTACACAGGACGTCAATCTCATAGTCATACAAGGTTAAATAAATATTGAACCTGAAGTTGTTTCTAGTTAAGTGCGGTAGTTCTTCTCTTTGGCCATAGTCACTCATTTCAGAAATTCCATGATTAATCACTAGAGTTGTTTTAGTTTCTCTTCTGATTGTTGGTGAGGAACACATTGTAATATACAAATTTGATTAGGTCTGGGATCGACGTTGCTTAATTGCTAAAGCCAAACCAGCAGGGGTACTGATGGGACACCTTGAGGGCATTACATTTATTGATACTCGTGGAGATGGGCGTTATTTCATTTCAAATGGTAAAGATCAAACTATCAAGCTCTGGGACATACGCAAAATGTCATCCAATGTTACCTGGTATGCTCCCCACCCACCGATCCACCTCTAATATTCTGATGTGCACATTTCGTCTTAACACGTGTGTGGAATAAAAAACATGACTTAAGGTCATACTAGGATAATAATAGCTGATAATTTTTGCAATGCTAGAGATGTTTAACAAGATACGGCAGTTATACCAACATTTCTTTGAGGTATCATGTTGGAGTTTGAATTTATATTAATTCTTAAAAGAATCTATAAGTTAATTATGATATATTATCTGATTATGAGGCTGATTTTTTTTTTTGGAATTATCTATGAAGTATTCTCACTACTTTTTCTTCAATGCAAAATACTGGAAGTTTTATATAATTTTGTTACAGAATGACATGTCATGTTGGACTCATGCTTCTGTCTCTATTTGTGTTTGCATACTTGTGTGGGTAATTGAAGCTCTTAGAATGATTTTCAGAATTCAGTCTTGCATGTGATATTTATAGATTTTTAACCTAGCTAATGATGTCTGTTCCTCTCCGGGATTATGATGTTTCTTGATGAAATTGTTGTCAATTCATTGACATACTATATAACATAATTTTCTTTCTATTCCAGCAATCCTGGGTACAGGAGTTACGAATGGGATTACAGGTGGATGGATTATCCACCCCAAGCAAAAGACTTGACTCACCCTTGTGATCAATCAGTGGCTACTTATAGAGGTCATTCAGTCTTGCGCACTCTTATCCGTTGCTATTTCTCACCAGCTTTTAGGTGAGCACTAAGCTGGCCTTGCTGTGTAATTATTCTTCATTTTCTTGTCATGATCCTCTTTTGATCTTTTTCTTAAAGCTTCAATTATTTGTCATAGTCAACCGAACTGTTTGTAAAAGTGTGCTTGGTTTTTTGAGGGGGAAGAATAAAAACAAGTTCTGTCAGGTTCATATTTGGATCAGCATGCAGCTACTTAAGATTGAAACTGTAAAATAATTATAGAGGGCTTAATTGATCCCTCTCACAATCTTCTATTTATAAGAATAAATTGATACACAAGTACATGATAAATAGGGTAACCCTAGACACAATATAATCATGATAAATAGGGTAACCCTTGACACACTATAATGATGATAAAATAGGATAAATATCCTAACACTCTCCCTCAAGCTGGGGCATACAAATTGTATGTACCAAGCTTGGAACAAATAAACTCAATCCGAGGACCCCTTAATGACTTGGTCAATACATCTGCGAGTTGATCGTTTGACCCAATAAACTCAGTACATATTTCTTTGGTCAACAACTTTTCACGAACAAAATGACAATCAATTTCTATATGTTTAGTCCTCTCGTGAAACACTGGATTTGATGCAATGTGGAGAGCAGCTTGATTGTCGCAATACATCTTCATAGTATGAATGTCACAAAATTTAACCTCTTGAAGGAATTGTTTCACCCATATAAGTTCACATGTTAGTGATGCCATTGCCCTATACTCAGCTTCCGCGGTTGATCGAGCTACTACATTCTGTTTCTTACTTTTCCATGAAATAATGTTTCCTCCCAGAAAAACACAATATCCTGTAGTAGACTGTCTATCAATAGGTGAACCTGCCCAATCTGCATCACAATACCCAGAGACCTGAATGCTTCCTTTATCTTCATATAACAATCCTTGCCCGGGAGCCTTCTTTACATACCTTAGAATGCGAATGAGAGCATTCCAATGGTCAACACATGGAGCCTGCATGAACTGACTAACCACTCCAACTGCAAAGGATAGATCTGGCCTTGTAATAGTGAGATAAATCAGTTTTCCAACCAGCCTCCTATACCTCTCTGGATCGGAGAATAATTCACCTTCTTCTGTCCTTAATTTCTGGTTTGGGTCCATGGGACTGTCTACCGGTCTACAATCAATCATGCATGTTTCTTGTAATATATCAAGAGCATACTTCCTTTGGGAGATTACAACTCCATCTTTTGATTGCGTTACTTCAATGCCTAAGAAGTATTTGAGACTTCCAAGATCCTTGGTTTGAAAATGTCTACACAAGTACTCTTTTAGTTGAGATATTCCAACAACATCATTTCCAGTAATGACAATATCATCAACATATACTATTAAGTAAACACATTTCCCGAGAGAAGAATGACAATAAAAAACTGAATGGTATGCTTCACTGCGTTTTAGCCCAAATTTTTGAACAATGGAGCTAAACTTTCCAAACCAAGCACATGGGGATTGCTTGAGGCCATATAGAGATCGATGCAATTTGCATACCATACCAGACTTCCTCTGAGCAACAAACCCAGGAGGTTGCTCCATATAAACTTCTTCCTCAAGATCACCATGTAGGAAGGCATTCTTGATATCCAATTGATGAAGTGGCCAATGAAGAATGACTGCCATGGCAAAGAAGAGACGAATAGTAGTCATCTTGGCTACAGGAGAGAAAGTGTCACAATAATCAAGACCATAAACCTGAGTGTAATCTTTTGCAACAAGCCAAGCTTTGAGCCGATCAATTTCACCATTAGGACCAACTTTAACTGCATACATCCATCGACAGCCAACCGTCTTTTTCCCTGGGGGAAGGGGCACCAGCTCCCAAGTATTAATGTGGTCAAGAGCCTGCATTTCTGCAATCATAGCTTGTCGCCATCCAGGATGATTAAGTGCTTCTTTCACATTCTTGGGTATAACAACAGAGGACACTGAGGATAAAAAAGAAAAATAGGAGGGCGACAATCGATGATAGTTTAGAAAATTATAAATGGGATGGGAGTTTCGAGTGGAACGAGTACCTTTTCTGAGGGCAATAGGCTATGCTGAATCTTAACATATTAATTATTGTACTTTTAAATTGGTTTTCTTCAGCAATATCTTTTGGCTTCTATATCGTTTGGGGATTTGATTAAAGTTGTTAGACTGATATTATCCTCAAATTTACAGCACTGGGCAGAAGTACATCTATACTGGATCACACAACGCATGTGTTTACATATATGATTTGGTATGTAATTTAATTTCTTCTGCTCTAGCATTATATCCATGTTGTATGATTGGCACAACATTATTTAGGTACTATACAAGTTACCAAAAAGTATATTTCATAACCAATTTAATGACATCAATACCTATTATATTAAACGACAATCCACCCATTTTATGTCAATCCCTGTTAATTTTTTGAAGTTAAAAAATTATTGTGTATTTGAACACGAGTGATAATACTAAGGTTTGAGTCTTCATTACCCGTAAATGGCTTGCCTAAAAGGATACAGATCACATGAACACCCTTTCGGACTCCACTACATGGCTACTGTTAATAAAATTGTTGGGGAAGAGCGGTGTAACGTGATGTATATTTTCTTGGGCACTATGTATGAACAAACTATATTATAATCGGGGAATTTTGCAGTTAGATTGAGCTGCTGTTTGCTTAATTTACAAAGAAACAAAGACAAAAAGTTCAAGCTGGTTCTCTTTTGATTTGATAATTCACTACAGGTGAGCGGAGCTCAAGTTGCGACACTGAAGCACCATAAATCACCAGTGAGAGATTGTAGTTGGCACCCCTTCAACACCATGCTTGTTAGCTCCTCTTGGGATGGAGATGTCGTGAAATGGGAATTTGCTGGGAGTGGTGATAGACCAGCGTCTTTGAGTAAGAGGGTCTGGACAAGACACTTTTATGATGAGTACATATGATGTCAGTGAATTAGTTATGGAATGCTCTGGGGCATGCGTACCCTGTTGTTAATGAACATGTATAGGACGTTTTAACATAATAAGGCATGACATGAACAGCCATAAGGTCTTGGTACATAAATAATCATGTAAATTGAGATTGGAATTGATTCATTAGTACGCTATGCCTGGAACAAATTATTAGTATTGTACAATGTGTCATTAATTGGTGCGGTCTTCTTGTGGTGATCCTAGACTCCTGCATGGTGCTTTGGCTGAATCATTTACACGTACATTGTACCCCTAATTATTGTGGATCCCCTTTTGTAAATATCAGGAATAAAGCTAATAATGCTTCTGGTTTCTTCCAAGTTAGGCCGTTCTCCTTCAAATAGCTGTAAAGGAATAGAAAAAACAGTGACAGCATACATTTGCCCAAACGCCACTGCCAAGATGCCTATATCACTGTGGTTGTGCCGTTGTGGATATCATGGGAATCTTATAACTAGGTTTCATCCTTTGTTGTCTTGTCTTAGTGATTTATCTGATTATTTTGTTTGTCATGATACCTTAGTTCCTTGATTTTGATAGACCTCATAATAATTGTTATAGAGAAGCAGGTTGATTTATTTTTGCCTGCCTTTTAAAAGCAAAAGTGTTCCAAAAATTATGAGTTTTAACCTTTCAAAGAATGGAGAAATTTCTCATTTTGTTGGCCTTAAAATAGCTTTTTCTCCGAGAGGGTCACACTTCCGAAGGCGCTATCTTAACAAACAGTAAAACTATGGGGGACCCTCTCTCTGCTGTCTGACTATTGGTAAAGCAAAGATGTTATTTTAAGCCACAAACAAATTATAAGATGATAAAACCTGAGATTCCACAAAGAAAACGAGTGAGATGTCGAGTGAATTAAGTACACCCAGTACGATGAAGGCAACAAAACATAGAGGACTGGGTTGGGGCCTCCAGCAGAAAAAGGCTACAGGTTTCCATTTTTTTGGCGACAACGGTCTGATAAAATTTTAGCAAATAATTTATTATTTATTGGCAAATTGCAAAAGATTGTTATTTACTATTCCCCAGAAGATTTTGCATGTGAAGATTAGAGTACCGAGAAAATTCTCGGAGGATTGGCTACAAAAAATGAACTTGATAATAGATTTAATCATATATTAGCAGATATAGACATGCATTATGCGAAAGTATTTGACTAATGACCTGGACGAACATCCAATCCAATAAAGCAACAACCCGAGACAGACAGATATATAAGTGGCTGTGGATGGTTGAAGGTGTGGGTTACGTTGTTTTCGATATGTTATTAGTGTTAGGTTGTCTAGCTGCTTCGTGTGTCCTCTGGTAAATTAAAAATCCAGCCATACCTAAACTTGTTCTCTTTTCCTTGTTTTCATTTACATTTACCTTTTCTTATTATGCTTTGACATTAGCTGCTTCATGTGCCCCTTTGTAAGATTAATCCAACCCTACCTATTCTCAGCTCTTTTTTCTTGTTTTTTCACATTTGCTTTTTACCGTGATGATTCCTTTGTCGCCACAGTCGCACACAGAGGGCGGAAAAAGAGAAAGTGTTGTCAGTCCAGATCCAAGGCTCAAAAGGCTTACAATTGCAATGCAAAAAAGATATCCCCAAAATGGTTGTCGTCCCTACAACCATTTTCCATTGAAGGGAGCAGCGACTCGTGCCCATGGAAAGCTTAAAAAGCTGAAGAAACGGTAATTGCACCGAATGGCCACCACTCCACTTCCCACAAAAATCTGAAAATTGTGATCTTCCAAAAATAATCAAAATAATGATGGAACAATAACCAATTGGGATTGATATACATGCATCACACCAAATTTTACATCTCCACTATGATCAAATATGTACCAAAATTATGAATAGACAGGTGCCAATGCCATCCCACACTGTGTAATCATTAGAAGCTTCCACCACGACACTAGCAAGCAGCATTTTAAATGAGCATAAAAGAATGGAAAAACAAAAACTTTCCCGATGGCAAGTTACCAGTGATGACAATAAAAATAAAAAAGATAATGCAAATATTAACTCACAGGAGATGGCATAATAGAGTTTTAATTGATCGAAAAAACCTGGTAATAATGATCAATAATTTTTTCATTGTTTTTCATAATGGATCATATTACATTAGTAATATAGATAATAATCATAACATATATGATTTGAGAAGCTCCCGGAGCAAAACAGCTAAATTGTCTAAATCTAATCCAAAAATATTCACAATCTTCTCATTATTCATTCCCTAATAACCACCACAAAATTAAATAATAATGAATCAGAAAGCAAGAGGAGAAATAAGGAAGAAGGAAAGAGGTAAGATTTTGACTTGATGGGTCGGGTCGGATCAGGTTTTCAACTGGTTGCATTGCGCAGTAGGCCTGGTTTTCTGCTTGCCAGCCCTCAAGGGGCAGGGCGTCTCAACGGGCGGGACCATGCAATTATACTGCAGACACAGGGAGCTTCTCTCTGGAATCACCGCCGTTGGGCTTATCTCAATCCCCGTCAGATAGTTATGCTGCAAGTAAAGTATCTGAATGCTGGCGTCCAGCAACCGCTCCACGAAGCTAGCCGGTACCCGACCAGAAAACCGGTTGTTATTCAGGTACAGGTACTGCACGCTCGCCAGCATTGGAGATATCTGACCGGACAACCGGTTGTAACTAAGATCAACGGTCGGGATGGACACCTGCTCAACGGGCTGGACCGCACCCGAGAACTGGTTCCTCTCCAGCTGCAGATTCGTGAGCGGGAAGGAAAAGATCCGGTCCGGGATTGGGCCCGTGAACTGGTTGAGACTAAGGTCCAAATAGTTAAGCTGGTCGAGGCGGCCCAGGAGGCGATCCATTGGGCCGGTGAGCTGGTTCCAGGCCAGGGAGAGGTACTGCAGAGAGGGAGGGAGCGAGTTGGGAGGGAGCGAACCGGAGAGAGAGTTATGCTTTAGGTCGAGCCGTGTTAAAGTGTGTGACTCGAACCGAGGGAGCGAACCGGAGAGGCGGTTATGGCAGAGGATCAGGTTAGTCAGCTCCGGTAGGGATCCCACGGTTGGAGGAATGCGTCCGGTGAGTTGGTTGTAGCTGAGATCGATGGTTCTGAGGCCGCGTAACTCGCCGAGCATGGTCGGAATTTCGCCGGAGATGAAGTTACGGTTGACGCCGAGAAACCTGAGGTTCTTCAAATCGGAGAGGGATTCTGGGAGAGGACCGTAGATTCTGCCGGGGACAACGGTGAACTCGGCGAGCGCGGAGAGCTTGCCGAGGGCGGGGTCGAGGCGGCCGGTGAGTCCGGGTGAGCCAGCCCTGGGATCACCGAGGTTGAGGGAGATGACCCTGTCGGAGTCGCAGTAAACCCCGGCGAAGTTGCATGGGTCTGCGGTGAAATCCCAGGAGGAGAAGAAATGGGAACCGGGCATGTCTTCGAGGGCTTTACGAATGGATTGCAGAGCGAGGAAATCAGCAGGGTCTAAAATAGCCTTCACATGTAGAAAAGAGGAGAAAAGCAAAAGGAGAAGAGCACAGACATTTTTGCAGGTGGCCATTGAAGCCCCAGTGGAGGAAGAAACAGAAAATAGGGTTTTATAGAGAAAAGAGGAAGCTGACTAAGAACTGCAACTGGAATGGAATTGGAACTGGAACTGGAACAACCAACATCTAATAGTCAAAGCCCTTATTTAAAGAGGGTGATTAGGCTTGCAAGAAAAGCAACTCTCCCTACACCACTGTATCAGAATCAATGAATCAATGAATCAATGAACGAACGAATCAATCTTTTTCTGTTGGCTTCTCAGAGAAGGCGCAATATCATGCCAATGCTAATCACTACCAAAAGCTCATGCTTTTTTCTTTCTTGTACTTCCACTCTTTCTCTTCCAACCAACCAAAACTCCCATTAATCAATAATAATCCTTTTTTATTATTTTTTCTTTCTCGGGAACAGTTTCCATCAAACGGTTGTCCGACCCTATCTGGCATCCGAACCTCAGCCTTGCCTCCATGTCATCCTCTCCGCGTCTTTGCTTCGGCTCTTCTTTCTCCCGAACCATATAGCAGCTGTCAAAATGATTGGATCGCTTCGACACGGGGAAAATACATGCCACGTGTTTCTCCAACCAAAGATTATGTGAGAAGGGACGCTGCGAGTCTTTTGCTAATATATTAAAATAAATCCTAAATCTTACTTAACACAACTTTCATAAAATATTAATATTTACTAATTGGAAACGAAATAAAGATAAAATTAAACATAAGAATTAATAATTACGTTAAACTGGAACAATATTTTTCTCTAATTTCTTTCAGAGAAACTAGTTGTATATATGAAGAAAATTAATTTTTCTTTTTAAAATAAGCACAAACAAAACATTAATTTTTTTCCCATATCTCTTTTTTCTGGTTTCCTTGCCGTCTACTCAATTAATTTTTACACAAAAATAATTAGCAATGTAGAAGTGAGCCAAAAAGGCCAAAAGCTGGGTAGCAAGATTGTCAGGAAGAGAGGGAAGAAAAGTGTGGGGCTCTTGAGTGAGTGACAGCTAAGCTATGAAGTTAGGATTATTTAATTTTCTTCAAAGCTTCTTCTATACAGTTTTACTTCATTACTATGCAGCAAAATGGATGATAACAAATAATAAATGTGTATTCCTTTGTTTTGCTTCCATTTCATGTAGGCAACTACAATTCAATATATTAGAATTCAGGAGTTTCATATAATTGATGCATCACTTCCATTATTTTAGTGTTTTTCATTATTCATCCACTTCATGCGTCGCTGCATAAATGTCATTAACAAGAGACTGAATTTACCCTGATGATTAAGTCCTCCTACCCCAATCTGCATAACATTAAAAATCAAGCTAATAAACCAACAAACACTTTTTACTCTTTTTTTTTTTTTTCTCAATTGCTTATAAGAAAATAAACTCACGCTAATATCTCTTTTCTCTTGGATCAAAGGAGGTGGTTTGAAGGTGAAGTAAGCTAAGTCAAACACATTTTTGGTCAAAGATATGCATGCACCAAAGCTTCTTTTGCAATTCACATTCAGCTCTAAGCTTTCACCGATTACCGTATAGAACAATGAATTTATTCTCCTTGGGTACATAATTCAAGTCAACATAACAGAATCAGTGCAGCTATTTCATGTGCTAGGGAAAGTTTGTTTCGTTTTCTTAAATTGTTCAGCTTTTCTTCCTTCAGTACATATCACTATCCTTTCTTTACCCTTTTCCTGTGCTAAAACTACCTCAGCTCTATTTGCGTGGATCAAAAGCAATACAGCTGTAAAATTGAAAGTAACCCCAAATATGGCTATTTGAGGTTGCATTAGAAGTAGATACAAGACATGGTGAATTTTGTCAAAAGTTTTGAAATCAGTTTTCATTTTTCACCACCAGATTAACTATTCTGACTCAGATATATTAATTATTCTAGCAACAATGTTCCTAACCATCACCCTGTGACTAATAGTTGGAGAGTTAGCTTAATAACTATACCCAACTAAAAGAAGAAAAGAACTACTGTAGCCTAGCACTCTGGATTCTACACTGATTTACTATCTTTTCTACTACATCCTTTAACGTCAAGAGCAAGTTTTGTCCCAACCCCACTAGAAAATTGCATCTTCTATAATTTATTGTTCTCTGACCTAATACCCGAGTAAGATTTGGTTAAATAGGTATGAACTCTGGTTAAAATCAGTGAAAAAATGGGTTTCGGAAAATGACGCGTTATCTCAGACAAAAACATAAGCTGTCTAGATATTAATATTGTTGATAACTGTATGCAACTCGAACTCAAATCCAGCCAAACAAGTTAGAAACATTTTTATTTTTTAAAATGTAAGAGAATAATGTCTGTGATGAATTTGGTCCCAAGAAAATGCCACACTTCATATATATGTGTAGGTGTCCAATTGAAACCACTCCACATCAATTATTTACCATAGAACATGGTGAGAGACAGTTCAGAGGAAAAAGAAAAAATCCACATGAACCCCAAATGGTCCTGTTTGAAGTTTCGCACACCAACCACAACAACCAAAACACCTACTTATTCTGTTACATGGAGTGTATAATTTAAGGACTTTGAGGTTGTGCCTTTTGAGAATTGCGTGGTGATTACTCAACTCTAGTGTGTTCATCCCGCATGCTTATTAATGTAACTTCCTTGTACTGTCTTTTTCTTACAGCTTTCTCCTTTGATTCCACTAGGTTAGTTCCCAATGAAGTTACTTTTCTTACTAAACATTGGTAACTTAAGTTGAATGTACATGAGAAAAAAAGTTCCAAGGAATGTTGATCGTATAACTCAAGGGTTGTTACATTCGACATGTGTTTGGTTTCACTCTTAAAACTTTGAATATCTAAGTTTCGAGTGTAAAATAGAGAGGTTATTTAAAATAGTTTTAGTTTGATTCAACATGTAATACATATGAATGTGCAGATTTAGATTGCATTGTTTTCTATGCCTAATGTAAGGATGGTAACAATTATAGATTTGAGAATTTATTCATTATCTTTTATATATATATATATATATATATATATATATATATTAAATATTATATAGACAAATAATTTTATAGGGATTAGTCATGAGTTTTGTCCTCTCCCTCGTAATCAAGAATTTTATTTCTATAGATACTTAAAAAAGTCAACTATTTATTAAATGTTTTAGTTTAGTTTATTTTACTTCTTGAAAATAACTTTCTTGGGAGTAATCAGTTTTAGGGTCTTTTATTGGTTGAATTTAATTTGCATGTATATAAGAATTAGTCAACTCTAACACTTGAGGCTTAACGGTAACTATTTGTAACCAAATGATTAAAATTCTAAGATAAATAAGATTAGAAAAGATGGATAAAAAACAAAATTAAAGAAAACTTAAATTGAAAATATAGATAGCCTTCATAACTTAAATTTTCTTTTTATCAATCACTCTAATTTTTTTACATCCATTTATTTTTTTATTATATTTTTTCTTTTGTTAAATGCTGTCTTGAATTTTGTCTTCATGTGATAGGTGATTTTAAGTTTTAGACAATTATTTCTAATAAAATTATCAAAATGGCGTAAAATTAACAAGTCAATTCCACCAACCATGGATTCAAGTCGGATATGAGTTAAATTATTTTTACAGATTTCAGTATGGGTCAAAAATGGACCAAACCTACTAAGAATTCGACTCACTCGGGTTGAACCCGTGGTAAGCTCAGTTGGTGATAAAAAAAAAACCTAACTTACTCTTAACTTAACAATCCAATCCAAAACACAAACAAACTTTAAAAAAATATTAGGGAAGAGAGACACATGCCCATGACCTTTCATTCACTCTCTACCTTTGTCTCTTATTAGTCATTGATAGTCAAGGATTTTTGAGTTTCACTTCCAACTTTGTGCAACTTGCAATCAAACGACACACCACGACCACACACGACATACGACGGGCCATTGCCACACACCATCGACATCGTAAGGTCACAATTTGACTTTGTTCGCACCTTTGAATCCTTTGTTGACACTTTCTTTGATTTCTACCATTAAACACCAACTTCATTGTCAAATGCCAACTCTGCCATTAGCTGCCACTATCAAATGCAACAGTGTCGCAAAACACAACTTTGTCATCAAATGTTGCTATCAAATGCAATTGTTCTGTCAATACACAACTCTACCGTCAAATGCAACTGTTATGCCAAACATAACTCTACCATCAAATGCCATTGTGAAACACAACTTTTTCGTCAAATAACGAATATGTGTCTTTGAGGCATGCTTTGTAAAGGTCTATGTAGAAAACCACATGCGACATTTGCCGTTGGCCTTCTTCACCTTGACAACATTAGGAAGCCATGTGGTGCAAGTGATCTCTCTAATGAAACCGACTTCGAGAGTGTTGTTACTTCATTATTGACAATTGCTTGACACTTTTCTCCAAGCTTTTTCTTTCTTTAAGCCACAGGCCTAGCCTTTGGAAGGATGGAAAAATGGTGGCACAAGAAACCAAGATTAATACCTGGCATTTTAGTTAGACACCAGGCGAACAAATCCACGTTTTGTTTGAGAACTTCCATTATTTGCCCGAGAATTGATTCTTCCACATTCATAACCTAGGATGGCTTGGTCCCTAAGGTATAACTTTATATTGGTTCATCAAATGAAGGTCGGTCGTCATCTGGGAACTCAGACTTGGGATCAAGGTCGAGAGTGTTGCTTTCTAAGCTTGCTTCCTTGCTAGTGATCTGAAAATACTGACCAACGTGATTGCACTCCTCGTCCCATTGTGGTTCTAAGTGTAGTGAGGCAGGTTACTTGATTGTTGCTGTTTGGGGTGAAATGTTGGTGCCTACCAAGTTGGTAGGAGGCACATGTTGTGTTATCCTCAATCAGGAATTTCATTGTCATGTGCAAAGTAGAAATGACAACCATGAGGTTATTCAACATCTTTCGTTCAACCAGGATGTTGTAAGAAGTGTCGACATGCACCAGAAGGTATTATATCATTACGATGTGATGTTCCTTTGGTATTGTAAAGGTCATCAATAAGTCAATATAATCTTTCGTGTGGCCCCACTCTCTTGCAAAATGGAGTAGAGGTTTTGGGTAAGGCCAAACCAAGTTGGTCGGGATGTCCAACTTCTTGAAGCCGTGCCAGAATATGACTTCAGTAGAGCTTTCCTAGTCGAGGATCTTGTGAACTTGCTAATTAGAGATGATTGTTGTGATGATTATTAGGTCATTCTAATATGTGAAGGTTAAAGGAGATAAGCATAATTATGGGAACTAACTCAGCGAGTTTATACTCCTCTAGTATCTTATTTGGGTTTTCTGGGAGTTTCCCCCTTTGGAAAATCCTCCTATGATGGTATAGACGTTTCCCCTTGTCTAAGCGGGGTTTGGTTGTGCTTGGATGATCTAGCTTCAGACTACTAGCTACACAAGAGGTAGAGTAGGTTATTGAACCTAGACATGATATTAAAAGTTGGGTTTGAGCACCATGGTTGTTTGGTCTAACTATCCTTGACCTTGTTCCGCGTAGCCTTCGCGTCCTCTTCCTCAACCTCATCTTCCTTGACCCTTGCCTTGACGACTTTTGCCTCGCGAATCGAGCCAAGGCACCCAAGTGGATCAACTCTTCAATGAGATCCATAAGGAATTGACACTCTTTTGTGGTGTTTCCTATGCTTTGATGGTTAGAACACTTTCTTATCGGGTCGACATCAGGGAAAGGTGTTAGAGGTTCTTAGAGCTAGATGAGTTCTAGGTTGCATGCTTATTTGAGTATGGTATCCTTGCTAGCATTCAAGGGAGTGTATTGATTATACCGAAATGTGGCTCGATCATTGGCATTACCCTTCTTGTTCTTCCCCCTACTAGGCTCCTAGGATTTTTCGCTCTCTTTGGCATGTTTTCTTCAATAGTTATGTAATTGATTGCTTGCTCCCTCAGATCATCCATGTTTGTCAAAGTGGTGTAGCAGAATGATTAGTGTGTTTGGAAAAAAATTAAGATGACAAGGTGAATTGATTTTTTGTTCTTTAAAATAATTTTTCTTTTCTCTTTTTACACTTACTTAACAAATAATATCCACAATATTAAAGAGTGTGGGGAAAGAGATATTTGCACAAGTAGTTTTATATTGGTTCAAATCATATGGATCATACGTACAGTTGCTAATCCTAAATAGAGATTAACGTTCCACTATCACAAGACCAATAAACTATTACAATCACGTAGAAAAATAAGCTTAATGGTTTAGAAACACTTCTTTTGTTACCCCCAAGAGATGATACTCACTTCCCCTAAATACCACAAGAGATGAACACTTCCTCTAAATGCTTCATGAAGGATGAACACTTCCTTCGAATCTTCACAAAGGATGACAAGTTTCGCTTAACAACAACAACAACACTCGATCACACTCCCACTGAAAGTTCTCGCTCTTGCCTATACCAAGTTCTCAAAGCTAAAGCACAAGAGTTACAAAAACCCCATGTCACACTTTACTTTATTAAAAAAAATTTAGTTGTGTGTGTTACAATGATAGTATAAAATATCCTTATAAAGACCTTAGTCAAGGACACCTCCCAAAATCATTTGTCAGCTTTTTCTCGCGTGATAATCGATTATCTCATTAAGGTAATCGATTATGCATTTAATGAATGCATAATAGTAAAAAAATGTGCTAAAAAACTCCAACGAGTAACTGTGATAATTGATTGTTGCAAGTCACAATCGATTGTTATTTTTTTGTAATCGATTATTCTAGAGGCCAAACTAGAGTTTTTAGCATTTTGAAAAATCTCTCAAGGATAATCAATTATCTTAAGTAGTTAATCGATTATTGCAGAGCTTTTTGACTCCAAAGATATTTTTAAAGCATAAATTACATGGAATCAAATAACACATTAAGTGTTATACATAAACTACTTATTCCAAAACTTTAACACACAAAACAAGTCTTCATAAAGGTCTTCTTGCATAGTGAGCACTTGAGACTTGATTTAGGTATCATCAAAACTTCTATGCTTCATCATTTTGCTAACAATGTTTTCCAACCTTTCTCTAAGGAGGGATTCGAAGAAAAGGTCTGGTTTGAAGGTTGTAGATCAAAGTGTGCATGATCGCGGACAAAGTAAGGTCTGAGATCATGGTCGTTGTGAAAATGAACCCTTTCTTGAAGTGTTTGAGGGTCTTGTTCTCTCTATGTTTATATACTTTAAAATGGTTGAAGTAGTCAACACTGAATTAGATAGGCTTTCAGATGGGTTATCCGGTCCATTGTATCGCATATTTGTGAATGTTGATGAGAATCCCCTTAAGAATGCTTGTCTAGGCTACCTCCAATGTGAACGAATGGAAGTTCTAGATGTTAGAAGGACACAAATAGTCAATCTTATCTTGGAAATTCAGATGTTGAAGGTATGTTGAAGAAGTCTGACGTCATTCCTGGTTTACTCGTCCATCGGGATGTTCGGTAGAGTTTTAGGATGTTGACCCTCTATCTTACTGACCCCAAGTCTTTCTAGACTCGTGCGAGGCAAGTTTGTTGTGAGCTCTTGTTGATTGGGTTAGGGAAACCAATTCCAGCTCACCTGGGAGTCCCGCTTGAGTGATGGGTTTCAATCACCTCGGGATTTGCAAGGGTATTCCCTTTTACGAATTTTTTTTGACACACGGGTGTGCGACTCCTACTGCAATTCTTACGTAACTAAGACCCCTTTCTTATTGATGAGTTCCACATCTGGACTATCGATTGAGGAGTTCTCCTTTTGAGGAAAAGGAGGCTATGGTGCTTCCCGTTCTCTAGGCCGATTAGTTTTGGCTCAGCACTTAATGGTCCGCTTGGTGTTGGGTGCGCATGGCTTCTAGCTTGTCGCAATGCTTGCACAATTGCTCGTTCTACTGGATCAACTTTTGCATCCGATTTTGAAGGGTTGTCATCGAGTTGTTCTTCATCTCGTGTGACAATAAGGCTTAGCTCCAAGTGGTAACCATAAAGAGTGAGGTTAGGAAAAAGTTTTATCGGGAGCCTATGGTGGCTGCCGAATATTCTTATCGGGATCCAAAGCGTGGACCTTTGGACATGTGGCAAGATCTGAATACATTGGAGAGTCTTGATGCATGATTCTGAGTGCTAGAACACATGGAAAGATTCACCTATAAAAAACTCTCTCACGCTCAAGTCAGTAAAAGAGTTTGGACTTTTTTGAGTAAAAGAGAGTGTGTCTTTCCTAGTGAAATATTATGCGTATTTAGAGGATTTTTGGACTCTATTATTCATGTGATAAAAACAGGTAATATTGAGATTAATATCAAATAGTATCAATAAAATAACAATTTATCATATATATGATAATTAACAGAATAATCACAATAATGTAATATCGTACCTGATATCCCAAATATTTTGTAAATATATGATATTAAGAAATATCGTAACGTAATCAAATTATCAAGATTTGATCACATATACTAGTAATATATGAATATTTACACCAATAAATATATGTTAAAATATTATGTAATCACTTTAGGTCAATAATGCTAAATGGATCTTGTTAGACCATGTCACTTAACATATTTGTTGGGTCACACCTACCTAATTTCAATATTTTAAAAATTTAATATAGTTTTATTCTCTCAAATTTATGATAAATTTATTTTTTTATATGGAAGTGAAGCTACTATAGCAATAACTTTCATGTTTTCGTCTTGCAAAATGTTAGCTTCAAACAAGAGAAGTTTAATTTAAATGATATGACTTTGATTTTTATTAGCACTCATTTGTTGTTCAAGGTAGATATTTTTAGAGATAGTTTAATCATTCGCAAGGTTCCTATATCTAGTGAGTTGTCTCAAATTGGTCCCTCACTTATTTTTTGTCTCAATTAGGTCTCTAATTGTGAAAAATTGATACAATTGGATCCCTACAGTTAAAATTGATGAACGTCATTAAATGTTAGCTAACGTGGCACGATGACATGGTTTAATTAAAAGGTGTGGCACACTTAGGGCATTTTACATAGGGAGTGATGTGGATTTTGATATTTTAAACATTAAAAGATTAATAAAATTTAATTAAAAAATGAAATTGGGAATGTTTTGGTGGCTACATGGAGATTCCTTTTCGAACAATGGTGGCACGATTAGGGTTTCATCGTTGTGCTCTACTGCTTTCGTGATGTAGGGAGGAGTTTTAGGCTGGTGATTCGCGTTTTGGTTTGATGCTAATGCCACGAAGCTTACGCAATGTGGTTCGTGGTTCAGATCTTTGTTTCCATTTTGTTACAGGTGTGTATCGTGATGGTCATCTTTATGGTGCAAGGTTGCTTCACGTTTTGTAGTGTGATGGAGACACGATTTACTGTAAGTGGGTGTGTGCGCAGAGGACTATTGTTGTTCGTGATTTAGTTTCGATGTAGGTGTAGGGATTTTGCGTGGTGATTCCTCTTTGTTGGGTGGTTGAGTGAACGAACATGGTGGCACGGGTTAAGGTTCTGATTTATGGTGGTGTGTTGCGATTAAGATGACTCGCAAGGTGGGTTGCCAAATCTAATGCGTCGTTGACATCAATGGGTGGTGGCTGACGACACTATGATGGCTTCAATGGTTGCCTAGGGTTTGAGTCTGACAAAGAAGATGGTGATGAAGATGAGGTGACATGTCATCATATGTCTCACCTAAAATATATTCTCATTCTACCACGTCATTTAAATAAGTCATGTCAACGTGCCACGTTAGTATAGTTTTAACGCTGTTAGCCAATTTATCGACATAGGTCTAATTGCATCAATCTTTCACAATAAGAGACCCAATTGAGACAAAAATGAGTGAAAGACCAATTTAAGACAAGTCACCAAAAATAAAGACATAGCAAATTATTAAACTTTAATAGATTTATTTGAAGAGATACATGAAACATAAGTATAAGTCTAATTTACATAAATAATTTATATTATTTTTATATACAATTTAAAATAAAATAAGTTTACAAGTTTTTTTATATTGTTCAACTTTTTTTATTTTTAGACATCGTAAAATTTAGATTTATATTTAAATTTTTAATATATAAAACTTTCAACAAATAAATAAATAAATTTAGTATTATAGAAAAATGGAAATACTCTGCTTTTTAAGGAAAAATGTAATAAGTGATCAAATCACTCTAAACGAGTAACTAATTTAATGATTCTCGGAAAAGCGGAATATAATTTATTTATTTGTATATAAAGACTTGAGTGGAAAAATAACATCAGAAATGGAAATAACTTATTAAAAGTCTTGTTTTAATGTTAAAATGGAAACATTGTATAAAACCAAAGTGTACTGAATTGTAGTTTTTCAAAATATGTGTATCATAAGAACAATATTCAATTTATGTAAAATTTCATATTATATATATATATATATCAAATTATTATAATTTATTTTTAAACTATTCTTTTTATATCTTCAAGATTATTTTGACATTACTTTAGTTATAAAAATATATACTATGTTGAAGTCTTTTAAATGAAAAGTGAAAATGCAATTTTCTCAAGTTATTATAAATAAAAAATAAATTTTGTATGATATTTGGAGAACGTAACATCACATTCAGGTGAAATAAATGAAAGCTAATAAAAAATAAGAAAAAAAAGTTAAAAATATTACCATGTAAAAAGTTTAGGAAAAAAACAATATTATATATAAGAAATTTAATGTATATACATAGTACAAAGGATATTTTATTATAAACCAATTAAAAATCTACTTTATTGTAATTTTTAGAGTGATTAATAACAAATTAAAAAAAAAACTTATCATATGAAAATTTGTAATTGAATAACAAACCAAATTTTTATCTATATAAATGTATAAAACATATTTATCAATTGAAGAAAATAAAAAACGTTTGGGCTGGTGAATCTTTTGGATTCGTGGGCTTTTTCTACGTGCACTCCATAATTATTATTTGAGCATATACTTAAAGCAAAAAGATTAAAATACTATTGATGTATAATTTAGTCTTTAACCTTAATTCTTTACCTTAGTTCACTAAGAAGAGAGGTAAGCCATAGGATGTCAGTAAGCACAGCTGCCACACTTGGACATTTTGCTTAGTATTGCTTCTCGAGACAACGTTTTATTTATGAGAGCTCCATGAGACAACATTTTGACCAAGGTAAACCCAACTGCTCAATGTAGATTTTCGGTCATCTATGTCAGTACCCCAATCAGAATCCGAGAAACCAATAATGAAAATGTGTTTGGTGGGACAAAGAACAATGCCATGATGAGTGGTGCTTGCAAGGTAACGCAAAATACCCTTCACAGCCTTCCAATTAATGAGACGAAGAGAAGACATCATGGATGTGGGCTGAGGTTTTGCATCCAACATACCAGCCTTGTGAAGAGAACCTAAATCTTTTAATTAAAGTATTTATAGCAGATAATGTACTACCAGTCATGATTATATTGTCTACGTATAAATCAGAACAAAGAGAGTAGTTTGAGAGGAGAACTTAACAAACATAGAGGTGTCGCTTTTAGTGGAGTGGAAACCAAGAGAAAGAAGAGTGGAACTAACGTTCAGAAACCAATACACTAGTGCTTGTTTAACACCATATATAGCTATGTCAAGTTTGCATACATGAGATGAGTTTGAGGTGACAAAACCTCCGGGTTATTGTTGAGTATCTAATTTAAGTGATTTTTAAGATAATTTTGACATTTGTTTTGTTTTGATTTTGTTTAGATTATGCTTAATTCAATTGTATTTAGTTTGTTTTGCAATTCTTGATATCAACAAAGTTAAAATGAAAAAAAAAAACAAAATAGATGAAATTCAAGCAATTTTATACAAAATTGACACTGATGCAACTGAGCAGAGTTGTTAGGACTTCAACCACACAAACAAACTTATTGCAAAAGGAAACCTCAAGCACTAAACGTGAGGTTAAGCCATGAAGACTCCTTCTCAAAGAAGTTATCTCAAGGGTTGGAGCACCACAGCACGAGGCTTACACCACAAGAACAAACCCTCATGAGGAAGAACCCAAAACACCCACTTTTGGAAAGATATGGAATATAACTTTTACAGCTTGAGCCGAAAACTATGCAGCTTAAGCCCTAAGAAAGAAAGTTTAGAAAAATCTAAAATAAAACCTCTATAGCTCAAGCATCAATTAATAATAAAGTAAGAATGAGTTTGTGAGACTCAAGAGAGATGCTTTCATTGTAAATCTTATGTCCAAATGCTGATGGGATTGCATTGCAATATTCTATGAGTAGCTTAACTCTCTTGTGTTGAGGTTGGATGTAATCAATTCTAACTCTCTGTACTTCTACTTCTTGAATATTTATTTATGCTTCCATTGAATCTTTTTATAAATTAGTTTGTGCTTGTTGTTGGATAAACTGATCACTCGTCTTATTTCATTGACTTGGGATTGGGTGAGAACTGGTTCCAAGTTGTGATTCAACTAATTCTCTTCCTCCTTTTAGATGTTAGGAATAGATCTAAGACTCTAGCTGGTTCTAGAGTTACATTTAAAGAGCACTCCCAAGACAGTGAATGATTTGCATAAGTACATAGACAAGATCAATAATGTTACAGTGGAAGAGGATGAGATGAAATCCACTTATATCCTCCACTTCACTCAATCTATATAATATATACTACTATCAATATTTTTCAAATACAAAATTCATAAACAAACTATTAATATGCTTGATAAATCCCTATGGATACAATAATCCTTACAAATGACTTGATGCATTAGCCAATGGGTCACACAATTGGATAAATCTTTTAAAAATTAATACTATGTGATATTGGGGATTTAGGGCTTAAGCCTAATGAACATTAAAATCAAAACTCAAGTTTACACCCATCAAGTTTTTGACACCGTTGTCGGAGATTTAGTTATAGTATTTGGTAGTTCTTGCCATTCTTTTTCTAAATATATAGATATTTTGTACTTGAGCCACAAAAGATGCTTTTTGACCAACAACTATATAAACACATATATTTGTAACGTTTCATTTTTGAACTTTTGTATAGATTCAATTTTAATTTTTTGTTTTGTTGTCACACAAGTATTTTCATTTTCTGTTTTGCTCTCAAACAGATGTCAAACATAAGGTAAGTTTAAAAGATATATTTGGTGCATTTGCGAATAGGTCACACAACTGGATAAATCTTTTAAAACTGGATACTATGTTATGTTGGGTACTTAGGGCTTACACTTAATGAACATAAAAATTACAGACCCAAGTTTACTCCATTAGTTGCATGTAGATGGTTTCTTCAAGGTCAACATTAAGGAATGCATTGTTGGTATCGATTTTCCATATGTCATTAATTTGAGAGAGCTATAAGGAGAATAACCCTTATAGTTGTATGTTTTACTATGTTGTATATTAATATTATATTGCAAAAGTTGGTTTTGGAACGTTAGTTTTATAACATTGGTTTTGGAACGTTGGGTAGAGACTTTTGCAACGTTCAATTTTGGCAACGTTCCAATGGCAACGTTCTATGCAACGGTTCTTTTTGCTACCTATAAAAATGAATCCTTTGCTCATTTCTAGATCACGGAAAAATCACCACGAAATACTCTTCTCTTATTTTCTCTTAATTCATTCTTTCTTCTCTTTGCTAAAATTATCCTGGGTATAAACTCTATGAGTTTCTTGCTAGTTCTGTGATCGTCGAATATTTTCGAGAAGTTCCTATTGCATCCTGGGGGACTTGTGCAATACACCACGAATAAGTCTTTAAGGACAGTGAATCTACACGCCTTAGGAAATATTGCTTGTGATTTTGTCAGCATTTATACAACAATCTTAAGGACTTAAACGTGAGTATATATGCACAAGCAACTAAAATCTTAGTCATTTGGTTTCCGATCTTGTTACTATCCAAAATTAAAAAGGTATGAGGAGCTAATCTAGTTTTAAATTGCTTTACTTGTTTTTTGGGCATGGAAGTTGGGTTTTATTTATGAGATTTTGGGGATTTAACTAATTTTTATTAATATTCTGATGAAATGGATGTGTATGGAGGAGCTAACTCATTGTGAGATTGATATTATTTGTTTGAGTGTGATGTTGCATTTTGGTTGCTATTTTGGTCTTAAAAACCTTGTTGTTTTCTTTAAAAATCAACACCAAAAATCTTGCTGCTTTTTGTAAAAATATGCACCAAAAACCTTGCTGCTTATTTAAAAGTGTGCATAAGAGAAGCTTTGTTGTTTTGTAGTGTTTTGGACTAAAAAATCTGCACTAAAAATGTGTTGTCCTACATGTTTTTTTTTGGTTATTTTTGCACGAGAAGTAGTTATTTGTCTGAAAATACTGCATGCTAATCCAGAATTAAAGGGAATGGATTAATGGCTTATAATTTGGATTATTTTGGGAGTGGATTTTAAGTTGAATAAAATTTTATGACTTAAATAAGGGGTTGTTTATAGTGACCAGTAATGTGTTGAATAAGCTTGAGCATTGATTTCCTATTTCTTCTTTAAAATTGTTAGAGTTTAATCAGATTTTATTAATGGGTAACAGGGGTGATTGCTTGATGTTAAAATGGATTTTTGGACATATTATTACTAATTGGTTAACCATACCAAGTACCGCAGAATTGGTTATTTGAATATATAATTCTAATATTGATTTCGATTAGTTTTAAATGATTATGGCTTCTGATTAGTATGTGGTAAAAATTGTTGAACGTAATTATATGAACTACTTGGTTGTTATAGTTGTATGGGTTATGGTTAAGGTATATTTTTCGGTAATGTGTATAATGTTATTTGAATGACTAAATGTAGTCCAGTTTGATTTGAGTGTTTTCATGGAATATTTGTTGGGTTGTGAATGTTAGTATACATCCTTGTATTGAAGTGCATATATATATATATATATATATATATATATATATATATATATATATATATATATATATATATATATATATATATATATATGTGTGTGTGTGTGTGTGTGTGTGTATGTGTGTGTATGTGTGTGAATTTACCTAGTTGTCCAAATATAAATCTTGGAATGTGTACATGTGAGTTGTGAATTAATGTGATTTTAGGTATTAGAATCATAAGGAAGGGAGATAGTATATTACTATCCCAAGAACAATATGTTGAGAAACTTCTTAAGAAGTTTGGGTTTTATTTCCTAAAACCAGTGAGTATCCCTATGATGCTAATTCTAAATTAATGAAAAATAAAGGAAAATCTATATCTTAGCCTCAGTATGCCTAGATAACTGAGAGCTTACTACACTTGATGAGCTTTTGTAGACTTGATATTGCTTATGTAGTAGGTAGACTGATTAGATATGTTCAATGTCCAAATCAGGAACATTGGAATGCACTTGCAAGGTTTATGAGATACTTAAGAGGTTCAATGGATTATGCCATTGAATACAGTGGATTTTCCGCTCTACTAGAAGGGTACAGTGATGCTGATTGGATCTCTGATTCAGATGAGATAAAATCCACTAGTAGTTATGTATTCACACTTGGGGGTGGTGCGATTACATGAAGATCAACCATGCAAACAATTATTGCTAGATCAACAATAGAATTTGAGCTTGTTGCTCTTGAGATGGCTGGTAATGAGGCTGAGTGGTTGAAAAACTTCTTAGTGAACATTCCACTTGGATTGAAATCAACCCCATCGGTATCAATACATTGTGATTGCCAATCGGCAATAGCTATAGCTAAAAACAAGAATTACAATGGAAAGAATAGACACATACAATTGAGACACAATTTGGTGAAGCAGCTGCTAAAGAGTGAAACTATTTCCATTGATTATGTGAAGTCAGAATGGAATCTAGTAGATCCTCTGACAAAACCCCTAAGAAGACAAATGATATTAGAAACATCAAGGGGACACTAGTGGAAAATATACTTTTTATAGCAATTTTTTATACCTATTAAAATTTATCAAGTATAAAAAGTGGTGTGGTGGCAAGTTTGTAAATATGATAAACTTTTTTACACCGCTTATAACAAAAAGCAGGTATAAAAAATAGTGTGATGACAATATTGTAATTAAATACAAATACTTTATACCGGTTGCAATCCAAATAGGTATAGAAAATTTTTTTTTACACCTGTTAACCCTAGAATAGGTATAAATTATTGATTTATACCGGTTAAATATTAAATTATTTTACATATTCAATTTCTTCTTCTCGCGATACTTTCTCTTCTGTGCAGAAATTCATTCCATTGTTCTCGTTCGTTCGTCGACGTGGTTTGGTGAAGCCGATCTTTGGCGTTTGAAGTTCTTCTTCACATCTTGTATCTAACATTTACTCCCTCACGAAGCACCATTCACATCTTCATTTCCTTATTTTTTTCTCTCGAACATTAGAGAGCCAGAGAGCATTTCTCATTGTGCATGTCGTCTTCCTCAAGATTTCACGAGAGCTCATCTGTCCCCATCACAGGTTTCTCCCGCATTTTCTCATTTCCTCGTCTTTGGCCGATTGAAACTTCATTTAAACACTATTTCACCTTCAATCTCCATCTTCCATCGATTATAATCACATTCTACCGATTATAATCCTTTTCCACCGTTTAAAACCCCTTTTCCACCGATCAATCGGTTCATTCTAGGGTTCCTTGGTTCTTTTAGGGTTTTGCACCGTTTTAAACCTCTTTCGACTGTTTATAATTCCTTTCTACCGTTTAAAACTGAGTTCTCTTCATCATTTTCATCATTCCCTTACGTTCATCATCAAAGAAGCTTTGAGGTGGTCAGATTCGCGCTTGCGTAGCTCCAATAGGACTTCTCCTCGAGTCCTCTCGTCTATCATGTGGTTGGAGGACAATAGATTGATTGAAACTGTTGGCATTCCAGCTATGGATGATACAGGTTTGAGTCGCCTCACGGCATGTGTCTCATCACAGGTGCTTCACTGGTTTCTAAATATTTAAATAAGTAGTTGATGTTTTACCTCTTTCCTGGAGTATTTGATCTGGAAACTAATTTTTGTTCATGTGATAATTAATGTTGTCTTCACTTGGACGTAATTTACTGTTTACGAGTATCAGCGAGCGATGGAAAGCAATGAAAGTCGTGTTCACTTGATGGAATTTGCGAGCAAGAAACGAGATTGAATTGCGGGATGTGCATCTTTTTGGTCACCAGCATTGTTGAGAAGATTTGGAGGGATCCGTACCATAATTACTCATGTGCCCCCCACATTTAAAAAATTTCCAACTCCACTGTTGCATGTTTTATATAATATTGGAAGCTAATGTTTTATATAATATTGGAAGCTACAAGCTACTGTGCACTCACGCGAGTAACTCAAAGCTGTAATTTGCAGAAGAGATTCCTGAGTCTTTGCTTCAAACGTTCAACAGTGAAGATTCGCGCATGCATTAGTCACAGTACACACTTTGCAATAGCTTTTGACCGTGTCAAAGAAGGATTAAATAGTGGTAGGTGTGGTTGTTGTTGTGTTAATTGCAGAACCTACAAGAGCATTGTGTGGTTGTGTTAATTGAAGAAGCGAGAATAGCATTGGGTTGTGCAAGTTCAGGAGCTGCAAGTGCAAGTGTGTTTCAGTGCTGCTAGAAGAGAGAAAGCTAAGGTGAGCTTTGATTGTAGTTGTTTAGAGCTTCTGTCTATCGTTTTTATGTTGCAAGTGATGGAGGTAGATGAAGACATTAGCTGGATCGGTGGAGGAGATGAAGAACACAGTCGTTGATGAAGAAGATAAGTGTGCGTGAAGGTGGAGAACAAGAACGGTTTCAACGTATTCGGATTAGAGATGGCGTATCCGATTACATGGTCAATGAAGAAATTGATGTTAAATCGTATCCGGTTACAGTCATGCGTATTCGGATACGACATGGTTTGCACTTTCCGGCTTGGATCCGATTACAGAGCCCGTCGTCATTCCCTGCAAGTCCTCCGATTTGGTTCGTCGTTGGCAGAGTTTGGCGTGGAGAAGGTCGCAGCGCGCATCTGATGGAGGTTTAACCAGTGGACGAAGCTGTCCGTGATGATGGAGGATGGAGGCAACATTTGATAGTCCTTCAACCAGCGACGACAGTTTGTGATTGGTGAAGGATGCACTGAGGCTGCTTTGACAGGTCAAGCAGTGGATGAAGGAGGAGGATGGGCACACATGAGGATGCTGAGAAGAACGCAGATCTGGTGTTTTTGGGTCAAATATGATAGGACTAACGATTTGTTTGTGATGGTTTGTGATGCAGGTCTTGTTAGAGTGGTGAAGGACAAGCTTGAACATTCAATTGCAAGCTCTTCTGTCGTGTAAGTTCATGAATGCAGGGTGTGTGTTGTGTGTAGGGAAGAAGTTGATCATGCTTTCTTTTACTATTTTGAAGGTGCTGGACTGGAGTTGTTGCTTTTGGTGAAGAAGGTTCTCTGTGCATGTTTTTGTCCACCAAGCACGAGTTATTTCTTTGGTTGAAGAAGCTTATCTGTGAATGTTGTTCGAGCAGCCAAGATAATTTAGTTTCTTAGTTGAACATTGAAGATTTTGACTCATTTCTCTGTATTCATTGAACATTGAAGATTTTGACTCATTTCTCTGTATTCATTGAACATTGAAGATTTTGACTCATTTCTCTGTATTCATTTCTCTACACCTGGTTCACGAATTGGATCTACTTCGTTCAAGGTAGATTATGAATTAAAAAAATTTTTGACATTGCTTTTGAACCATGATCTAATATTATCATATTCACAGGTTTCGTGTGACATAGTTGAAAAACATAAGAAACTTTCCATCGAACTTGGCAAGTCAAGAATCAGTGAATCTTTGAGTACATTTGTGGTTGGGGTTTGACTGTTTTGGCTAATTCATACTTGGAAATCTACATACACAGATCTTCAACAGGTAAGTGTGATTGTTTGTTTATTTTTAATTAATATAAGAATACGTTTTTAATGTGTTAGTTAAATATATGTCCTTTAATTTTAGTAATATATGAATGTATTAGTTAAATTTGTTTATATATGAATATATGATAATATGAATAAGATATGTTTGATGAATATATGAATGCATGATTTTAATTATAGTATGATTATTTGTTTAAGTAAAAATAGATGGAAGAAGAATTAGATTTTTCGTACTTGGACCGTGAAGATATAGATGATGATGTGGTTGGTGTAGACTTTAATATAGTCGCAATGCTACATCAATAATTACAAATAACGACGTCACTGGCTGCACTAACAATGTTATGCATTGTTTGTCATGCCTTGAATATATTGAATATGTGCTCGAGTGATGTAAGTAGTGTTAGCACTTTCCTTCCCGACAAAGACCGTCACATGCAACAGTTAATGTCGTATTTGGTGCATACTAATCGATGTCGTGACATTATTCAGATGGGTCCAGAGGCATTTATTAGTCTCTGTGAGAGACTAAGGACAATTGGGTTAGTTAAACACGCCATTCGCTCGATAGTGGAGGGACAAGTAGCGCAATTTCTTCATATAATTGGCCATAATGTTAAGAATCAAAGTGTCGCATTTTTCTTCCATCGATCTGGGCGACGGTTAGCAAACACTTTCACAATGTGTTGGATGCTATTTTATCTCTAGAATTAGAATTTTTAACTCAGCCATCAGGAGACGAGGTTCATCCATATGTCTTAAACAATAATCGGTTTTATCCTTACTTTAAGGTAATGATATGAATCTGTCAGTTTTGATGTAAATTTACGAAATGATGTTTATGTTATGCAGTTGTATGATGACTTCTTAATTGGATGTTTAGGATTGCTTAGGGGCCATAGATGGTACTCATGTTCGTGTAAGGGTACCAAGAACAGATGCTCCGAGATTTCGTGGAAGAAAAGATTGGCCAACTCAAAATGTGTTTGCCGCATGTGACTTTGAAATGAACTTCACATACGTTCTAGCTGGGTGGGAAGGCACAACATCTGATTCTGGAATCTTAAAAAATGATCTTAATAGAGATGATCTGTTGGTCATCCCCCAAGGTAATTTTATCCCATTGGGATGTTATGATTGGTTGTTTATTAGTTAGTAAATGCTGATGTTGTGCATTATTGTAGGAAAGTACTATCTTGGCGATGCTGGATTTATGCTTTAAAGTACGGTTATGACACCATACAGAGGCGTCAAATATCATCTTAAAGAATTCACACGTAAAGGACCACAAAATGCACACGAGCTCTTTAACCATAGACATTCATCATTGAGAAATGTTATTGAAAGAACATTCAGTGTGTTAAAGAAAAGGTTTCTTATCATTGCAAGTGGCACTGAACCACATTATGGATTTGAGACAATGACAGACATTATTTTAGCTTGTTGTATCCTACACAACTTTATCCGTGGAGTTGATAACGATGACCCATTGCTTAATGAGGTTGATAATGAGTTAAATGAAAGGGAAGAGCATAATATGTCATCTTCTCAAGTTCGAGAAGATGATTATAGGGTTGGTAGTACTATTAATGATGCCATTGCTGATGAAATGTGGCGAGATTATCAAAATTCATAGTTATTGTAATTGATATTTTTTTATGACTCTGTTCTTTGAATATGACATGTACTTGGTTTTATGATTAACTGAACTTCACTTGTTACCATTTTCTTTATGAAATAGGAATAATATGGACAGGGGTAAGGGAACAACCATTGAGTCATCTGCTGGTACACGAGAGTTCATTAAATGGACTGAGGACATGGATTCTAGGCTTTTGCATTCTATGATCGAGGAGTGTCGTTTGGGTAATAGGATTGATGACAGCTGGACCACCCAAGCGTATAATAACATGGTTCAATAACTTCATAGCTGTGGTTATGTTAATGGTAGTAAAAATAATGTCAAAAATCGTCAAAAGGTATTGAAAGACAGATGGCGTGAGGTTCATGACCTCTTTGGTGGATTAAGCGGATTTGGTTGGAACGCCGTAACTATGAGATTTGAAGCTGAGGACGAAGTGTGGGCTGACCTCATTCAGGTATTTGTTAAATATTCAGACACGATAGATTTTTCAAATACATAAGTTCAACCACTATCTGTTTGACGTATGTTGTTTCAGTCGAGGCCAAGTGCAATAAAGTGGAGAGTAAATAGCATCAAACACTACGATTTAATGGTGGAGTTATGGACTACGGATCGAGCAACTAGGAGTGGTGTAAGGACTGCTCGACAAGCGCGTCGTCAGCGGGTTGGGCCTCGTGTATAGATTGATCTGAATCAGAATATGGAGTACATTCCTGAAGAGCCTACCTATCAGGAGTATAGAGACCCAACTCCACCATCACCTCCTCCATCCGTGGATGAGTATAGTCCAGGGCAGACTCAATCTGTGCCATCCGTTCCATCTGGAGGAACATCATCCTCACGAGATTCCAAAAGGAAGACACCTATGGTCGATGTGATAGATGCGCAATTTGATAAGTTGACCACCAGCCTCGATGGATTCATAAATGTACTTGACTCTATAAATGTTCACTTCGGTGTAATTTCTGGTGCTGCGGTGCGTCAAGTCTCAGCAATGGAAAATAGAAATCAAATACTCGTCGCAGCTCCACATACACATACATAGAGGGCGACATTTATAAAATGTTGAGTGCTACGAGTATTGCTGATGAAAACTTGCTCGATCAATGTTATGATTTCTTATGTTCAAACCCCACATGTACAAAGAGGTTAATGGGACTTCCACCGCACAAGAGGTGGAACAAGTTATGTAAAATGATATCGGGTGGTGAATGTTAGAATGTTTTCCTTACTTTGTAGTCATGTTTCTCAATTATACTATTACATCTTGACCTTCATCCATGTTCAATATTGAAGTTAATGTTATGGTTATGATCTAATGATTTGTCTTTAATTATTATAATTATTAATATTCTGTAATTTGTTATGACTTAACTTGTGCATGTTTTTATGTATGGTTTTGTTGAAGAAATTGTTAAATGGCCTCATCATCAAGCAAAAGGCTTAGAAAAAATCGTAAGGGAAAAGAATCTGTAACTCAGCCAGAAGATGCAGCCGATGTCAGACCATTTATTGCAGAACAATTAGATCAGCGTCGTTTCTTCAGTCATAACCATCAGATGGAAAACTACGCAGCTGATTTCTACACAAGGAATATTGTTGTGCCAAAAATAATGAATTTCGAATCATTTTCCGGTTCAAACTTATTTTTTACTCATCATCTTCTGTTTCAAGGAGTGGTTGAATTTGTGACGTGCAAGCACCCTTCTATTCGGATTTGATCAAAGTTTTTTATTCAAATCTGAAGATTTCTGGTAATGGATATTTGGTCAGTGAGGTCAACAAGACAAGAATTAGATTGAAACATGCTGATTGGTTGAATGTTGCTAATATGAAGTATGAGGGCCAACAATTGTGTTATTCAACTATCCCAGACGACTTTCCCTATGATCGAGATATGGCATTAGCTACTATGGTTAGACCAGAAATGCAGGGTGAACGTGTTAAAACAGTTGGATCTTTGAATATTAATGATAGACTTCTGCATTATGTTATTGTGCATATGTTGACTCCACGACCTGTAAATTTTGCAAGGGTATTGCAGGAGGATATCTTTATGATATGGGTGCTTAAAAATAATATAGCTATCAATTGGCCTCATCACATCATGCAGCATATGCTTAAATGCAAGGCCGGTGACACACCCCTTCCATACGGTGTCCTTATCACCCAAATCATGCAATATTGTGGAATGAATGTTGATGCCGATGCCAGCACTCATATTGGGACTAGATATCATTTTTCAATTAATTCTTTGAAGAGGTTGAATATTGTTAATGTCAACGGTGTTTGGCAAAACGATGTCGGCGATGATGAAGAAGAAGAGCAACCACACCATCATGCCAACCCTGTGGAACCTCCTCCACATCTTTCAAATCCTAATATGATGACTCAAATGTGGGAGGGGGTACAAGACTTGCAACACAGAATGCAGGGTATGGAACAAATGTAGGTGCGGGTTCAGCATATTGAAGATAACTTGACAAACCTATCTCTCGACATGAACCGACAATTTGCTCACCTGAATCAAAATGTTAACTTAATTCTTCACCATTTAGATGATTAAGTTGCTTACTATTCCGTCAGTGTATTACATGACCTTTTTCTTGTACTTGACTTATGTGATTGATTGCTTACAAACCTCACTCAAACAATTTCATCATGATCTATTACAAATATATTTCTGTTATTAGGTTCGTTGTTTTTATATTATGTTATGTAATAGTATAACTTCATTTAATTATCGCCTTCATTAAAAATTAATAAATCTCACTTACATAACAAATAAATTCATACTACTTGGAACTAAATTATATTCAAAACAAATACTACATTTAAAAAAAATCATTTTACTAAATTATAATTTAATTAATTTTTATAAATTATTTTTAATAATTATTTTTAATTTTTTACTCTTAATAAACATTTTTACAAATAAATATAACATAAACAAATATCATTTTATATCACCTTAATACTTAGGGGCATTTTGGTAATCTTTAATTTCTACCAATTAAACAATTTTTTTAAAACTGTCACATCAATCAAATCCTACACTAATTCTCACAAACTTTACCTCTAAATTCACTCTCAATCACCTCAAAATCCACTCAAATAAACACAAAAGAAATTACCCTCAAATCTATTCAATCACTCTCTCCCAAATCATCTCCCCCAATCAACTCCAAATGAACACAACCTAAGTGTTGATGTTTCCATTTTGTTGTTAATGCCATCTGTTGTTTGGATATTAGGCTAATTGCCCTTTACGTTGATCCTTTTGTGCCACTGGAAAAGGGAGGTTTTCAAGGAATCTTCAGAGACATGAAATCGTTGAACAGGTTTGTGTCATATCCATCCATATTTGTCCATCAAAACACTTCGATTTTAGTTTATAGCAGGGTTGATGAGATAATGCTTATGTGATTAATTTAAAGAAATTATAAAAGAGAAAGTAAAAAGAATGTATAAAGTAAAGATAAGAGGCTTTGATTTAGGATTGTTAATGTTCTGAAACAAGCTTGACCTGGTTTTCTGCAAGACAGAGATAAAATTCATCTTATGTGAACAAGTCTTGGCCATTGAGGAGGTCTTCAAGCATAGGGTGTCAAATGTAGTGTTTATGGGAATGGGTGAACCAATGTTAAATCTGAAGGCAGTATTTGAAATTCCTGACTGTTAGGTACTGATATTCTTTATCATTAGATTTCGGTGTTCCTACTACTTTAATGTAATTCTTATAATGGCCTGCCAAATAGTTGTCTGATAACTACAGTTCTACTTTTCAGTTGATTTACCATTTTGTAATCTGATGTTGTCCAGCTTGAAACATAATATCCACTCAGCACTATAAATTTTGCTTGTATAGAACCATGAAATTGAAGATTGGAGAGGGTGATTTTGGACCTGTTTACAAGGTAATCAATTCTTTTAATAATATAATAATATATTATGATTTTAAATTAAAAACTAATATATTATAATCAAAATATTATTATTTGACCGTGTCAGATAAACTTATTTTATACTATTTTACACATATTTCTTAAATATTTTTATATACACATAAATAAGGAAATATGTATTTTCTTAGGGGAAATTGGCAAATGGTAATAATTTAAGTGACGATATTTCACTGATAGGATATGTAAGTTGAATTGATCCAGTTAAAATTTAAGAGGGTAATAATTTGTTTCAGGCATGGCAATTATGGAACGAAGGGGAAGCTCTAAAGTTGATTGACAGAATAGTGAATGGTTCATGCCAGATAAAGAGACTGAGCAACATAAATATTACTCCAATAATGAGATCACAATGTCAATGATATCTGCCAGATAGCTTATTTACAAATTCTCAGGTTCAAACTTCAATGTATAATTTGTTAGTCACATAGCCAAAAATCTCTTCAATAAAATTGTCATTTTAATATAAATGTGATATTTATTGGAAGGTTAGCCACATCAATTTCAAGGTAAAACAAAGTCTTTTATATTATAATCTATTTTACATTTTACTTTTATATTATAATCTATTTTACATTTTACATCTAAATTATATTATCATGGTAAAACAAAGTCTTTCATATTATAATCTATTTTAAGGTTAAATATGTTTAATCCTTAAACTATCAAAGAATTTATTTTTAGTCTCTCTTTCAAACTAAGCTACGTTTTGATCATTGTCCTTAAGGAAATCATAATTTTTCACCCTCCAAAATCATTGGCATTAAAAATAAACTGAGGTGGTGCCACATCATTTTTTTTACACTGGTCAATCTTTCCCACCTTCTCATCCTCCCTCTCCCTCCGACTCTACCATAGCCACCTCCGACACCACCTTGAACACCTCTGCCGGCGAGTCACCCCTTCCTTTCTACTACCGTCCCCTAAAGTCGGATCTTGAAGTTCTTTACCTCCGCCATCGTGAAACTCAGCCCCTTGGCCGTCGCCGACAATCTTGGCCATAATCGACACTGCGGAACACTTGGAAGTGAACACTACGGTCGACTTCCGCTTGGTCTCAAACAGACCGGAGAGATCAAAGCCCGATGAGATGGAGGAGATGAACTTGAAGGCGTTGAAGAACTTGGGAACCTTGGAATTGTTATTAGCCTCTTCCGTAACCATCTCCTGCTTGTCGACCTGACACGTGTCGGCGACGGAGGACAACGAAAGGCCTTTGCCGAACCAGGGGACGCGCTTGATGACAGAGACAGACCGAAGTCAGAGATTTTGATGTTTTCGTCGTCGTCGAGAAGGAGATTCTCAGGTTTGAGATCGTGGTGGGAGACCCTTTGCTGTGGCAGTAATCAATGAAGTATCTTTACATTTTATCCTTATTATAATTGTTAGTATGCCTGCTAGTATCTGGTTCTAGGTAGAGTCAATACAGAGACGACAAGGACCCTAGAACCATAGCATTTTGTGTTCAATGACACTTATGCAAATATACCTGTTTCTGGTGGTGGATCCAAGTCAGGCAGATATAAAATAATTGGAAACAAGGATTGAAAGCAAAATTATTCATTTGGGCAACTCTTTCATTCTGACTTTAAAGCTCTTAGAGTCAAGCAGATTGTCATGGGATTCCCACATGTCTGTTATGCTGCTGGAATCCATCTTCAAAGAGAAGCTGCAATTATTTGTGAACCTCATTCCATCAAACTCCGCAAATTTTCTTAAGACAGCTTAGAATTCGAATTGTCCTCCTTTTCCCTCCTCTTACTCCCACTCGCCCTCACTTCGCCGAACGCTCCGTTTCAGAGAAACCCTATCGTGAAACCAACAGCAAAAACCAACGCAGAAGCAGGAAGAACGACAATAGGAGAGAAACGGGGGAAAGATTGACTAGTGTAAAAAAAATGATGTGGCATACCACCGTTAGCCACTCACCTTAGTTTTAACGTCGTTAGTTTTGAAGGACGAAAAGTTATGATTTCCTTAAGAAGAAGGATCAAAATGTAGCTTAATTTGAAAGAGGGACTAAAAACAAATTCGCTTGATAGTTTAGGGACTAAAAACATATTTAACCTTCTATTTTACATTTTACATCTAAATTATATAGTTTAAGTATAAAATGGGTTAAGATGTTTCAAACTTGTTAAATAGCACACTAAATAATATAGTTTAAGTATAAAAATAATAAGTAATATCGTTCATGTTATTAAAAGAGTAAATATCGTTCATGTTATTAAAAGAGTAAATATCGTTCATATTGAGAACGGATACTTCCCTGCGGTATGTCAGAAATTGTTAACCGTTAAAATATGATATGGAATAAATTAAATATTCTAGGAATAAATTTTATGCAGGTTTGAAAATGGATAATAGCACATACAAATTAAATATTCTAAAAAAAACGACATTTTTTATACATGTTAAAGCCAAAACTAGTGTGAAAAAATTTCACTTTTATACCAGTTACAATACCAATAGGTATAAAAATGAGATTTTTTTTAGAAACTTTTATACCTGTTTTGAGCAGAACCAGTGTAGAAATGAAACTTTTATACCTTCTTAAGAATCGATATAAAAATTAGAACTTCCTATACCTCCTACTTCTATACCTACTTAAAAAATATATATAAAAAGCCTTTTTTAACAGGTATAAAAAGTCTTTTTTGACATAGTGGGAATGAGACTTAAGCTACTTGCAAACAAACAAGTTATTGTAACCCAACCTTTGTAATTGGAGATCCAATGAATAAGGTTAAGCGCTAAAGACTGCATTATTGAGAGGCTAAACTTTGTCATTAAAATTCTATGTGGTGAAAGAATTTTAGTTTAAACAAAGTTTTTAATGATTTTCATATCTCTTATGGGTGGTGTATGATTTGCAGCATACACTTGATAAAATCACCTATATAAGTGTCGAGTAGGGTCGCTTGCATGAGATTTTTGCATGATCTCTAAATCACTCATGAACACCGAGCACGTGCATGACCTAGTAAGCGCAACACAGTGATAACAGCAAAGATTGTGGGGGTGTATTGTGATTGATAAACCTCTAACACACGTCAAGTGTCTTTGGTTCATATAGCTTGCTATACAAACTACACTGTGTGCTAAGTTTCTCAATCTAATACTAGTTCATATAGCTTACTATACCAGCTTTGATGCATTACATTCTATGAAATCCAGAATAAAAGTTTCTTATTTTCTTTTAATCTCTGTTTAATTTCCAGAACAACATTTTCCAAGTTTACAAGAAGAGAACATGTTTTAAGAGGATTACCTGCAAAAGGAGAAATCACTTTTGAGACAAAGTTGTTTGAATTAAAGACATTTTGTTCTTTGCAACTTTTGCAATATGTGGGGGATTGTTGTAATATATTAATATTATATTGCAAAAGTTGGTTTTGGAACGTTAGTTTTATAATGTTGGTTTTGGAATGTTGGGTAGAGACTTTTGCAAAGTTCAAGTTTGGCAACGTTCCAATGGCAACGTTCTGTGCAATGGTTCTTTTTGCTACCTATAAAAATGAATCCTTTGCTCATTTCCAGATCACGGAAAAATCACCACAAAATATTCTTCTCTTATTTTCTCTTAATTCATTCTTTCTTCTCTTTGCTAAAATTATCTTGGGTATAAACTCTATGAGTTTCTTGCTAGTTCTGTGATCCTCGAATATTTTCGAAAAGTTCCTGTTGTATCCTGGAGGACTTGCGCAATACACCGCAGATAAGTTCTTAAGGACAATGAATCTACACGCCTCAGGAAATACTGTTCATGATTTTGTCAGCACTTATACAACAAATTATAGGACTGAATGTCTTTTTGTAATTAAAACCAAAAGTGCAAATCTTAAGCACATAATAACTTTTATTTATTACACTAAAGGTTGCACACTTTAAGCACATTAGAGACAACAAGCATGTTCTAATCTTAAATGTAATGTAGTTTGAGGAATACATGTAGTAGTGTTAACAGTACAATTATCATGGTTAATAAAAGTAGGAAACATGTATAATCCATTGCTAATTGGCCTGATGTTTAACAAAACATTTAGCAGCATAAAACTCAAAATAAACACAATTATTTTTGGCAAATTGAGATACACAAATTAGATTCTTTGTAATTTCCGGAACACGAAGAAGATTATTAAGTGTAAAAGGAGATTGTACAATGATATATATACTACATAAGACATGTAGTTACATACACGTTAATATAACGTAATACTCTCCAAAAAAATATTTCTTCTTTGTCTCAAATCACTAGATTATGGTACATAATTCCATTTGTTTTAATTTGCATCTACCTTAATCCCAAATATTCTCATAGTGTTCCATTCTTAAGGTTTTTGAATTACGCAATCTGGAAATGAGAGGTGTGTTTGTTAATGTAATGTTCTAAATTGATAATTCTGAAACTCCTTTCTGGATTGGATGGACAATCGTTGCTCATGTTTAAAATGTTTCAGATTAGGTGTTTGTATAATGAATTTGATACCAGGGATAGTGTAATTTGATTTTTGTTTGAAATGCATAATTCAAAAGTCATTTGACATTTAAGTTACACAGTTTAAAAATGTTTTTTTTTAAAACAAAAATTATCTACTAAATTACACAATCCGAAAGTTATATTTAACTTCCAGAATAATCTAATTCTTTTTTTCAAGAGAAAAAACTGTTTCTAAATTATATAATCCAAATCTCAGTTTTAGCTTCTGAATTGCAAAACTGAAATTTATTTTTTGACTTCCATCCAGAATATGCAATCCAAAATGGGCAAAGTCGGAAACATATGAAGACGGGGTGCATGGAGAAATTTGATGGGGCTGTAGGAAGAAGCCACCTTCTAATTTAGGCCACATATTTGTGAAACAATAAGGTTAACGAGCCAAACTAAAAGCTCCAATTCTTTTTTACGTCACAATGAAAACAAGAATTTTATTTGAACCTGAGTACACTCTGTCTCGCAAACTCAGAAACTACAATAATAACAATGTCTTTATTTTCAAGTTTCAATGTATGCTTTTATATATATATATATATATATATATATATATATATATATATATATATATATATATATATATATATATAAACTAATTTGTTGCATTTATCAATTAATGAGTAAACATGCCAACCTCCAAAGTTGTGATCTTGATGTATCTTTTCAATTTGATGACAAATTTATGATGGAAAGTCATCTCATAAGTGATAACGATTTAAAATATCGTTATCTGTGATGTAATTTTGATACTAAATACATCTTTTATGGCTTAAAAACTTACTTGGACTCATGTTTTTTCATTAACTTGTGTGAATAAGAGAGTTGAGGTTGAATTTGATGATTTTATGACTAATTCCCTTTGTTTTGATAGAAAATGAGTTAATACAGGAAGCAGAGATGAAGTGCTAAGGATATAGAGCTCAGAAAGACCTAGAAAAACACCAGAAGAGGAAACCGCACGAAGCTTGGGTGACCTGCAGGAGGCTTGAGTGTGGAAAAATCGACGCTCCCCGCCCGAGCATCGGACCCCTAAAGCTTAGGCGAAATTGGAGGCTCAAGCCTTCCGAAAATCGACGTCCACCGCCCGGGCGGACAAATTGGTCGCCCGAGCGTCGCGCATTGCTGATCCGGCCCAATTTTTGCTCTGTTTCGACTCTTTGGATCGGACCTTGTTTCTACTCTTTTCCAACTTTATTTAAAGGACCCAGGCGCTCTAGGTTTTGGATCTCTGGCTGGAGCAACACAACAGCACACTCTTTTACTCTCTAAAGGCGGATCTGGAGGCGGGAGCTTCCTCTTCTACTCTTAGGGTTTCACTATCTCATGCTTTTCCATTATTCATATAGTTTCTCCATGTCTATGGAGAACTAAACTCTATTTGTTGTTGGGGAATGATGTAACCTTGTGAACTCTCATGTATTTGAATTGATTCTTAATCATATTTGTTTTATTCATTAATTGTTAGGGAATTCATCTGTTTCAATGCTTGCTCTATTTAACTCATTTAGTTGCATGATTTATGAATTGCATGAGTGCCGGGAGGTTCCTTACAATTCAGGTTCTTGTTGAATTCTCCCAAGGGTAATATTTCTCAGGGATGAGGGTATGAGTACTTGGTCGTCTTAAGCTCTTGATCTTCAGACTTAATTTTCTAGAAACGCTAGGAATTGCACAAACTAAGAATTAAGGTAGGCTTATTGCGCCAAGGGATTGGGTTCTAAGTACTTTAGTGAGTGACGTTAACATTAATGCATAAAGAAGAATTCTTCTATACATGAGAGGGAACTTGGTGAAATCTAACCCCAACAACATATTCATCTCATATTAAACAACATTCGTTCATCTTTGTGTTACTCTACTATTGATCAATTTGCATTCATATTTAATTTTCTGTCTTTTCATTTTAAACCAATGATCTTGTTTATTTTAAGTCTTAATTAATTAATTTATCACATGACTGTTTAGTGTCGAGAGTCCTCTAGGATACGATACTTGATATTACCATTTTATATTACTTGTGTGATTTGGTACACTTACCAATCCATCAACAATAAGGTGGATCAAGGTCCAAGACTTAATCTTATGTTTTACTTTGTAAAAATATAAATAGTTGTGAAAATGTGTATATAGGCATAATTTTTTTTTCTATTTATAAATAGTAGTTTTAATTGGAATTGTATTTGTAATCTCTTTATGCTTTTATAACCCAATTATGTGTTGAGACTTTTCTTTGAGTGTTTCACCCTCCACTTCTAAGGGCTTCACTTTACATCTCTAAGTTTTTTTAAAATATTTGTAATACCCTCTATAATGATTAATTTTTAATAAAAATAGAAGAATCTTTTAATCAGATTTTTTTATCCAAAATTCTCCATCTCCATTAAAATATCTTGTTTTTTAACTTAAGATATTAGCTATTTTTTAATGAAATATTAATATTTTATAAATATATGAATATTTGAATTAATTAAATTAATTATGAATTAAATAATTTTGTTTGTAAATATTTAATATTTAATATTTATTTTAAATTATTTTAATGAATTAATAATACTTAACACTACCTAAAAAATATTTTAAATTTTTCATATCATTTTTAAGTAAATTTATCAATTTAAAATAAATTTATTTTTTTCATAAATTAAATTAATTCATACAAATTACCTAATTAAACATTTAGAAATAATATAACAAAACATTTTAAAATAATCTAATAAACATTTACAAATAATATAATTAAAAAAAACAATCAAAAACAATATACCAGATATGGAATCCAAAGGAGAAACATCGGATCTCGAAACCGATTAAGGGAGAATCAAATTTTGAGATCTGATGCTTCTCCTTTCGAATTTTCATATCGGATATTTTGCTTTTGATAATATATACTTTCATTTATTAAACATACGTTTTATTAGTTTTATTGCCATTACATTTTTTAATTTTTCAGCACAAATCAAAATAATAAACACAAAATGCTAATTTTAATATATGATAATAAGGTCATAAATGAGTAATAATAATAATCAATAATATAGTTATTGTGATAATATTCACCAAACTTTATTAATTAGAGGGTAAATCTGGAATTTGGAGGTGCATGGCGAAACTCTTGGAGGTGTAGGATGAAACACCCATTTTCTTTAGATCGATCAACAATGCATCGTTATTGTTGGGCTAGGGAAATGTTGCCAATGTTTCAAATGGATTATAAATATTTGAGTGCTCTTCTATGCATTTCCAATCATTTTTTCCTGCACTTCCAATATCCCAATATGCCCTCGATAATTTAAAAAAATAAAAGAAATGAGGTTGGTAAGCAAAATTACTATTTACCAAATTTCTCAATTCCTAACCACTACATTCACTCTCCTATTCTTATTCTTTGCTTATATGTTGTACTCATCCCATTTTACTCACTTCACCATTTACTCATTTCACCATTCACTCATTTTCATTGCACTGGTTTTGTTGTTTGCCACTAGTTCCCTTGTTTAGTGTGATTCTTACTAGTTCCCTTGTTTGGTGTGGTCCTCTCTATGGTTTTTATGGTCCTTCCTATTTGGTGTTGATTGTTTTGGTATTTGTGGTCCATTGTGTTCTCCTGGTTCTTTTTGTTCGTTAGTGTGATTGGTGTTGCTCGTGTTCTTCGTGGATAACACATTGGAAGAAAATTGTTGGTGAATTGTTCGTGAAATCAATTTTGTGGAACTTATACAACTTGTTCGGTGCAAAAACAGGAGCATGAAACTCCTGAACTAGAATTCGCAGACATCGAGAGATTTCTAAAGTCATTGAAGGCATTAACGAAATTCGAAATCTGTTGAAGGCAACAATGGATTTCCAAATCCGTCTAGGCCTTCAATGAATTTCGAAATTCGTTGAAAGCCCTCGATTATTAGTTTTTAATTTTTAGTATTTTGAATTTATTACACATGTTTATTTTTATTTTGGTTTTATTATTAAATTGTTATGTGTTTTATTAACTTTTTTTCAGGTTTTATTATTTTAAATTTACGAATAATTTGTTCGATGCTTTATAATAATTTTGTAGGCAGTATCATTATGAATCATGCCAGATATTGAGGGTGAATATTATGTTATAGGTGATTATACTGTAAAATGGAAAAATATCCTTATGGTATGGATTCTCAAGTAAATTCTAGCTTCATATCAGATTTTTCTTCTTTCATAAATGAAGTGACAGAGGGAAATTTGACAAATAATTTTAACAAATAAAATATTTCTCTCTCGGGATGACTTAATTTAATGGGAGAAAGGGATTCACATCATATAGGATTTGTTATGGTAACTATAAGATTAGACAAAGATACTGGTGAATCGGGACGGAAGACGTTTGTCTTGCTAGGATGTGTAGGATATGGAAAGTATATGAAATACAAACCCAATGTCTAGCCCAGTATATACGACACCCAAAATTGTGAGTGTCCTTTTAAGTTAAAGGGTAAACCATCTTCTAATGGCGATGGGTGAGTATTGAAGTTCATATGTCGATATCACAACCACGATTTGACATAAAGTTTAGTGGGTCACCCTTTTACTGGTAGGTTAAATCCTAGTGAACATTAATTATTTGTAGATATGACTAAGACTCAAGTAACGCATGCAAATATTTTATTGACTCATAAAGAAAATAACAATCGTAATGTCACAACAATCAAACAAATCTATAATGCAAGGTATACATACAAATAATCATTGAAAGGGCCAAGAGCTAAACTACAACAGATGCTGATGATGATGTTGGATCATGATAACTACATTTTTGTTGATGGATTCGACATACAAAACTAACAAATATTGGTTGCCTTTGCTTGAAATTGTTGGTGTGACATCTACAGGGTTGACCTTCTTAGTGGCATTTGCATTTTTATCAAGTAAATGAAAAAATAATTTCACATGGGCTTTGGAAAGGCTTAGAGGTTTATTTCTGACATTTGAGGATGATCCACACGTCATTGTCAGTGACAAAGACTTGGCTTTGATGAATGCAACTGCCAATGTATTTCTTGAGTCTTATCAGTTGCTATGTTGCTTTCACATTCTAGAAAATGTGAAAGCCAAGTGCAAAATATTAATTGATTCTATTGAGGCGTGAGATGTGGTCATGGAAGCACGGGAAAGTGTCATTGATTGTGAAAATCAGTCAATGTTTTGTAACTATGTGAATCGCCTTAGTACACTTAAAGTTCATGGTCTTTATTCTTCAAATGTGTGAATCATACTTGGATTATTCCATGAAAGTCATAGTTTGTAAAGGCCTGAAAAAATAGACTTATGCATTTAGAGAATAGAGGTACGTTTTAATGTTATTTTACTTAGCTTTTTTTGTTAAATATTTTATGATATTGTTGATTCATTTCTGTTAGGGTTGAGTTTACTTATTGGAGCCTCAAGAAAGTTTTGGAAAGCAGTATGAGAGATCTTTGTTCTTGTTGGAATGTTATTCATAACGTCATTATCCTCGAACATAATCAGATAACGATATCCTTAGAAAAAAGTCTTAATCTTATGACTAAAGTTTATAAAGGAATGAGATACAAAAGACTTGTTGGACACGTATCGAGATATCCTTTGGGACTCATTGCTAAAGAATTAGAACAAGTACAACATATTGGATTAGAAGTGGAAGTTGTGGAAGCATATTGAGATAGATATATAGTTTGTCCTATGCTTGTGAATTAGCACGATATGACACTAAGGTGATTCCTTTGGCTGAAATTCATATAATGTGGACCAGATTGAGTTTTTCAAATATTGTATCAAATGAATCCCAGCCAGAGTTATCCAATGAATGTGAACTTGATATGGTTCAGGAACAATTCAAAGAGGTTGGCATTAGAGGTAAAGTCACCATCAAGCAAAAGTTACTTGAATTTTTTTGTCCTACAATGAAATCTATGGTACCTCCATTACATAAAGTAAAGACAAAGGGTGCACAAAAAGAGTGAACTTCAGCGAACAAAAAGGTCTACAAAGCTAGAGTTGTCATATTTTGAGCACGTAGACACCTTGCACTCAACAAATGAATCTTCATATGGGAAAAAACAATTGGAATCAAAGGCAAAATCTATGTAAAGAAGGGGAGTACCCATGATAAAGCAGTTTCATCCTATTTATCACCCATACAAGTTCGATGTTGTTGATGTCGTGGTTGATGGATATTATGGATATAGATGCATTGCTGCATCATTGGGATTTGGGGAAGAGTCATGGCCCCTTATCCGATATGATCTCTACAAAGAACTTGGTCAATAACATGATGAATACGCAACACTAGTCGGAAGTTGTGAGTGACTCAAAGAATTGAGGAGGTCTTTGATAGTTGAGTCACAATCGGTAGTACGCATTCTTATATTTAACATCATATTTATTATTTATTTCCTTTTTGTTTCATAACAATTTCTTTCATTCCTTACAAGCTAATGCGAACAAGTGGATGATTATACCAAACATTGACTATGTGATTGTTAATCGATATAATGTCATCTTAGTTTATCTGTCATATGTCATAATTATAATATATTTTCACTATGTAGCAAACCGCATTCTGATATAAGACAACAACGATTAATTTGCATAGGACACGTTCATAGATGTCATTTCGTGTGGGTAATGTTATTATTCTCTACTTTCATTTAAAAATTACTTGTATATACTAGTATTAATTATACAAGTTCACCTACAAAAAGGTTGTCATTTGCCTATGGTTGATATCATATCCTCAACCCACTATTATCCTGAGGCGTGAGCGTGGTCATCTTTTTATGCAAGTAAGATGTAAGCATTTTCACAATTGATGGACGTTACTACTTCTTATATTGACTTAGTTGAGCTACGACATTTATGCAATGTGAATAGATATATAAATAAACCTTGAGAGTTGTTGTTAATTAATTACAAAGCTTTCCACTCTCATGCATATAAATCTTTCATCCTCTCCATCATAAAAAGAAGTACATATAAATGAACAAGTATGTAAATATGTATTAAAATGTTAAATCATATTCATAAAGTGTTCCTTCAATCAAAATATGACATAAAAAGTCCTAATAAAATGAATACATAATTGAAGATAATGTTATCCAAATGAAGATGATCGTCTACCATGTACATTTCGACAACCTCTACTGCTCGGTGAATGTTCTTCAACAGACACATGAGTTATTTGTAAGGCCTCATTCATATGATCCTATGCTATATAAAGATAGGGATTTCGCGCAACAAGGTTTCTTTTCACGGTGTGTTAGTGGCGCCGAAGACTTCACGAGGAAGCAGATGATGAACATGCTCGCATTTTGGTTTCCTTCGCGGTGTCCCCTGGTTTGCGTTTTGGGTTTTCTTCCTTGCAAGTATGGATCGCGAGTGAAGGTGCGAAGTGGATCGTGGTGGTGCGAGCCTATTCTGGATTTGGGTTTCATAGACGATAGGTTTTTGATTCGCGATGAACTTGCGATTGGGCTTTGTGGATTACGGAGGAACGAACCTGAGTGGTTTGCGGTGACGTGATTTTGGAGATATGTCTGGTCTACGATGAAGGATTTTATGGTTGATTCTTTGATTGTAGGTGTGATACGCTAGGTTATGGAGGAGCAACAAAGGAGAAGACGTGTTTGCAATCTGGGTTCTGTGATTTGGATGTTTTTACAGGTTCCATGAAAGCGTTGGGCTTCGCAGAGAGATTTGGGGTTTAAGTGGTTCAAATTCACATATCTGTGACTGGATTTTTCTGTAAGTTTTTGACAATGGTGGTTCTCATAGTGGTTGCGCGAGGTTTTCACAGAGGAGATTATGGAACTCGCAATTTTAGGATTATCTCTATGTGAGCGATGAAAGGTTCAAATTCGTTCTTGCAGTGGTTTTTGGTGGCCTCGTGGTGATTCTGTTTAGGGTTGGTTGGTCCGGTGGCAGCACATAATAGAACATGGTGGCTAGGAGAATTAGAGTTTCTGAGGTTGAAAATGATGATGTGACATGTGTATCATGAGTAGAGAGATAAAGAAAATGTTTAGAAATAAATTAACTCACAAAATAAATTAAATACAAATTTCACAAACTAAATTAAATAACAACTCCACGAAATAAATTAAATACGAATTCCACGTTATAAACTCATCCACATGATCTGACATCACCTGCGCCATATTAACACATCTTAACGTTGTTTTTGTCTACTTAATGAAAAAGGCTTATTTATTACAAATTTTAAAAAATAAAGACCCAATTGAGATAATTTGAAACTTGATGATCAAATTGAGATTCCAATACAAAAATAAGAACCATCTAAAAATTTTAACATTTTCTAAAAAGTTGGAGATGTAGAGAGAAATGGTTGGAGTTGCAAGAAGAAATTCTCTAAATATTTAGTTACAACCAATCTTGTAAATATTTCATTACATCTTAATAAAAAAGTTATTATATTTATTAATTAAATAATTTGTATTTATGTAGAGAGAAAAAATCAATATTTGTGTATTATATTATATGTTATATGTAACTAAAGTATATTAACTACATAAAAATTATTTTAAGTTTTTCAAACAAAAATGATTTAGTAAAGTAAATTTAAATGTTCTTATAAAAATCATTTTGATATTTGTGCATACATAGTTTTTTTTTATAAAATAAAATAAATTTTATTTTATAGTTTCATAAAATTAATTTAGCCATTTTAAAACAATATTCAAAAAAATCATAAAAGTTACTTGAAATAAATTAAAACCTACAACAATAGTGAAAGACAAATATCAATCTCATTTTAAATCAGTTGATCATTCGATTAATTATATAATTTTATAAAGAGAAAATAACCTTAATTATATAATAAGTTGTAATAAAAATTATCATATTTATATATATAATTAGACATATTTTGATACGTACATAATGAAGGAAAAAAATATTAAATAGCAGTATTGTGAAAAAAGTTGTATAAAAATTAACTATAAAATAAAATTTTAAATATAAGAATTTAAGTCAAATATCCATAAATCAAATCACAACATTTTAAATATAAGCATTTAAGCCAAATATCTATAAATTATATTTTATTTTATATGATGTAAGAACCTAGAAAATAGAGTATTAGAGTAGATAGATGTATTAAAATAATGAGACTGAGTATTTTATTTTAAAAGTAATCATATAATATAAATAGAAATTTTTAAAGCTCGTCTCATTATCTAAATACATTCTATTTCTCTAAAACACTATTCTCTTCCCTTTCTCTCATTTCTCTCTACAATTTCTTGCTCCTCATTCATCTGTTTGACGATCAGGAGGTACCTAGGCGATCGTGGCGTCAAGGTCTACTTATATGTCCAAACAATTTCTTGATTTGAACAGGTGAGTGTCGTCCCTCTTTTCTAGGTTTTTCTTGAATTTGTGTTGTGCAAAGAAATTCTGCCTTTGCATGTGATTAGGGTCTCCTTCTATTGATTCTTAGTTCAATTTAAGTTCTAAGAGTTGTTTTCTATCACCAATTGGTGATTTGTAGGCGTTTCTAGAATTTCCTTGCGGTGCAAGCAAATTGTCGGGATTTCTTTGAGTTGTGCGTTTTGGACCTGAGGTAAGAGAAGCTAGAAATGTCTGAATTGTAATTAATCGTGTATGTTGTTGAGGATAAACTTGTTGAACTGTTTGAGCTGAAATCATGTTTTAGGGTAAGTAATTATGATGTAAATTGATTGTTTTGAGTATGGAATGTTGATCTGGGATTGTGAACTATATTAAGTGATGTTTGCTCTGTTATTAGATGTTTATGATGTTGGAATTTGTGATATGAAAGTTTGGTGATAAGTAGGAACATTTTAATTGTGATTTTGGGTGAGTTTTGAGCAAGTGGAGTAGTGAAATTTTGATTTAGGGTTTAAACACTCAAATGGTCAATTACAATTGTTTAGGTAAGTCTTTTGGGACTTGCTTGAGTCCCTAGACTGCTCAAAAATGCACCAAAAGTGGTTGATTGGGATTTGGCCCTATAAGTTTGTGTTTTGAAGAGTTTGAAGGGTAAATTGTTTAGGAAACACTTTGGAATGATGTTTGTAAGGTATAAAAACAATTGTACAAGTTAAATTAAGTATATAAAACAATCTAGGAGAGTTAGAAGTTGGAAAAAATAGTTAGAATTGGTAAAAATTGGTATAGGTTGCGTAATTTTGCATAATTGGTGTTGCAGATTATGCAGAGTCGCTGAGCGACTCCCTCGCTCAGCGAGTGGTTTTAGAGGTTGGTTTTCTGTCTGAGGACTTTCGCTTAGCGAGAGGGTGTGCTCAGTGAATGGTTGAGGTCTGGGAGCACTGTCAGTTTTATTCGGATAACAAGTGGAGTCGCTCAGCGAGTGGTTGTAGAGGTTGGTTTTCTATCTGAGGACTTTCGCTCAACAAGAGGGTGCGCTGAGCGACTAGTACTAGTAGTGATGTATGTTTTCCTTTTTGTTTATGTTGATGCAATTATAGTTTTGATTAGTATCTTGAGTGGTGCATTCTTGTGAATTGACATGTTTTACTTACTAAATAAGAGTATTGAACTAAAACCCATGTCTCAGGGTGAGATTCATGGAAGTAATTTGATTGAAGTTGTAGTTGTTAGGGTATGAATGTAGCTTTGAAATGGTAGTCTATTTCGACACTCTAATGATCATTAAATTCTCAAATAGAGAGGAATGATGCACGTGGTGAGAGTAGCGAGAGATTCTTGTTATAGGCTTTGAATTTAGTCTAGACACTGGAATGGACTAACCTTGTATGGTGTTGGAGAGTGCAAACAGTACCATACAAGTGCATAGACTACCAATAGTTCGACATTCATATCCAATCCAGATGAGTCTAGTAGAATATGAGAGGTTTGGAGTGATCGTAGTATATTGTGTCCTCTTGAATTGAGGGCTGAAATTTGTTTAATTACTTGATTTAATATGACTTTTTCTTATTTATCTAGCCTACCCTTTTTGTTTGTTGTGTCAATTGAATGTTTTTTGCATTTTCTTCCTGGTAATGATCATCCGGTGGATGTGAGCAAAGGGCGAAAAGTTATCTGTGGAGCAGGCTTTTGGTGATGGATGTGCTGCTGAGTAGAGTAACTTTACGTTAGTTTTGTAAATGGTTTTGAGTTATCTAGTTTGTATATAAGGTTTTGAATTTATAGTTGTTTTTGGATAACTGTAAATGGAACTCTATATTTTAGCTACAATTGTTTTATTACATAAGTATTGTGATGACTCTTTTATATAGTTTTATACTATATTTTTGGGATGTTACATATGATAATGAAATAAAATAACATATAAAATTAAAATAATTAAAAAATAAATAAAATATATACTTTTGTATTTTAAATTTTACTTTCATAAAAACTAAAAGAAATAATAATATAAATATCAATGTAAACAAAATTATAAAAAAATAAGTTAAAAGTATTATCAAATAATAATTTAAATATAGTAATTTAATTTAAATATTCCTAAACTAAATGAAAATTTTATATATTATAAAAGTAATTTTAAAAGATTTTATTTTGTGACAGAAAAATAAAATTGTATATAAAATTAAAATATTTAAAAAGTAAAATATATAATTTTACATTTTTAAATTTTCTTTCTAACTTCATGGAAACAAAAAGTTAATATTTTCTATATTATATATATATATATATATTTTTTTTTTCTATTATATATATATATATATATATATTATTTAAAATAAGTTTGGTTCTGCATTTATAACCTAAAAAATATACATGCAGTGGGGGAGCTTAAGGCTACATAAAAATTAATATAAAAATAAAATATTATTTTTAATTTATTATATTTAATCTCCTCAAATTTTTATACTCCTATAACTAAAATTTTGGCATTCAAAACATTTTTGAAGATCCATCTATTTAATCCTGACAACTTAAAATTGGTCTCACATATTATTGGGAATGAATAGTATAGTGTATTATGAGACAAACAAGAAATGTTATTCATATCACCGGTATCTCATGGTTCAAACTTTTGACGTAATTGCTAACGAATAGCCCAGAAAATGAAAAAAAAAAAAAGAAAAAAAGAAACCCAACTTCATAGAAAAACTTCACTTCAATATATTTTCTTCTGTTGTGACAATTATATGAATATTATGAGAAAGAACCACCACCAGCTTTAATATCTTTCTGGAGCTGCAATAATAAAAAAATAACATATTTAAATATTATTATATTATGATTCAAATAAGTAACAGTAAGAATAGAAAATATGGTATTCAGGCTGTTTAATTTTATCTTCGGATAAAATTAAAATAAAATATTATAGTACTTACCTTGAATAAGTATTGAAGATGGTTTTTCAACAGAGAATATTCATGTTGCAATTGTTGCAAACATTCCATACACCTACACCAACATTATTTTTCTTAGTAAAAGCAATATCAACACACATAATTTAGTATGAACTGCTAATAATGAATATGCAGTAACCATATTATATACATTTGCTATCATTTTAAGATTTTAATATCATTCTAAGACTCAAATAAAAAAGGTATACAGTATAACTCACCAGTTGTCAAACTGTTTTCCTACACAGACTAATTTTATAGTAACTAGTGAATATATCTCCTGGAAGATGTCTAGTTGTGAAAAACAGCTCACATTCACTATTAAGAATCATTTTTATCTCAGAAATATTGAACTAAGAAATTAAAAGATTTAGTAGAAAATATGAAAAATGTAAATGTAATAGATTATCCTCCTTCACCAAAACACAGACGGGAAAATCAATGAGCTGTAAGAGCAATTGCATATTTTATCTGCAGTTGAATCAAAGTGGGGTATAGACTTTGCAGTATAGTCAAGCCAACATAAACTGACAACTCAATCATTTCAAATATGAGTATGAACAAAATTATAGATGATAATATTCTCAAATCTTCCTGTCTCTATAATTTAATAGGAGAATTTGAATTTCTACAATTATCTAACAGCAAAATTAGTTCTTCCGGACTATAAGATTAGATGGAAAAAAACAAATCTTCAGTGACAGTATGTCCAGTTTAATTTGATTTCAGTGGTTAAGATGACACCTGGGAATCAAACTACTGTAAATGAATTTTTTTCACTGACTAAAATTACACTTCCATCTCCTTGGGTAGTTTCTCACAATCTAAATAAAAAGTATTTGGTTTACCTTTAAAAATAAAGGCTTCAAATAATTTTGTTAAATATTACAGAAAACATTTACCTAAATGGGCAAGATCTAACTTCTCAAATGTAAAAGAAAAAAAAAAAAAATATATATATATATATATATATAATTAGATCTAAAATGACCTAATAAATATGAAATTCAAAATATAATATCCATATAAAACATTAACATAATTTAAATTTATAATAAACTAAATCCAGTTATTATAAATATTAATATCATTTATTATTATTATTATTATTATTATTATTATTATATATATATATATATATATTAATATGTTATTATATTTTGAGTTTATAAATATACATGGAACTTAATCCTAACTTTTTACTTAAATACTTAATGAATATCTTTTATTGGACAACAGGTAAAATTTTTTGTAAGAGCAATTACCATTCTTAAATTAAATAATTTAATATGAAAATGTATTAAAAAAATGTAGTTGATATAATATATTACTCTTTTATTTCCAAAAAAAATTATATAAATATTTCTAACAATAGTTTATTAACTAAACCGAACTGAATCATGTTTAAAAATCATAATTTACGGCATTCATAATTTATTTACATTCGCGATCAGATATGAAAGAAAATTTGGTTCCAAAGAAATGCCTTTTTCTTTCTTTAGAAGCATCTGTATATGATTGTATATATATTCTATAATCATTTTATATTACTATAAATTTAGGCAAACCACAATTAAATTTTTCTATTGTTGCAAACATTTTCTTTTAATATACAAATTTAGACAATCACAGCTAAATTCTAAAATTGTCCTGAAGAGTCTCAATAATTCTTCCTTAATTTTTGCCATGTCTTTAAAAGTATGTTACTATAAATTTTTTTAAATCATCAAACAAGAAAAGTATCTTAAGGAAATTCTTCCTCCTAAATTAAAATGAAAATCAGAAACCTCTTAAAAGATCTCCAAATCAGAATAGGTAGAAGAAACTATATTTCCTACTTTTGCAATACATAGCACAGAATTCTGTCATTCAAATTTTTTAGAGGAATTTTAAAATCAATTCCAGCACCAATTTAAGATGTATTCTATTAGTAGATCTCTGAAACTTTTAACAAAAGTTCAGAAATCACATGTAAAGTTGTCTATTGACTTGACCACCTAATAAACTCCAGAACAGAGGAATAAATTCCAAATCAAGATAATTCACATGATATAAGATATGATTGATGGATTCAAGAGAAATATGTAAGAACACACTCACCCGTCCAGGTTCTTAGTCTCACAAAAAGGCCTGAAGTTAGCGCAAACACTTTTAACTCTTGCAGCACCAACACTGTTGAACAAATTAAATATTATCCCACATGAAAAGAAAAACTTCCACAGTAATACATAAAAAAATTAAACATAGCATGACACCTGGCACTGCTTCCCTTGTACTGATGGGCATAAGCATCTATTTGTTTGAAATCAGCAGGCACTTGTTCTCTGCATAACCAGTCAAACCCAACCATCATTCACAATATTCATACATAAACAAAATCAGTCAATCACACAGTAATACTTACAAACAACGTGCCATGTTTTTTATGAGATTCTCAGAATCATCAAAGAACATGGTGACAACCTCCAGCACAAAATCTGGAGTACTCTCATCCTGCAGATTCTGAAGCTGGCTGAATTGATCATCCAAGAACCCCTTCTCCATGCCAACAAAAACAAATCCAAAATCACCAATCAAATAATACAAATTGAAAACAGTAATAATCAGGGTTTTGACCAGATTTGTGAATAAAAAATAATAATTAAAATTTAATTATTTTTAATATTAATAAAAGAAAAAGAAGGGTTAAGTTTCGTGGACGGAAAATGACTTGGCAGTGGTAGAATAGGATACAAACATGGGGACCAACGGCGACGTCGTATTATGATATATTTGAACGTAAAGAAGAATGAACAGTAGCAATGAAAAAGCAATTAGAGTGAAAGAGAAAAGAGAAAGGAAACGAACCTGATGAAACATGGCAGATTGGTGTTCGCACAGCTTGGCCCGCAACTGATTAACATCCATGGTCATTTTCTATGGTGTCAGATCTTGACTTGAAGTTCAAAATTGAAAGAAAATTCCGTGTCTCTCAGAATGAAAATTGGCGAACCCTGATTCGCAATTTGAACACTCGCTGCTCACTACTACGCCTTCTTCCTTCCGAATGCTTCTCTCTTTCTTTCAGGGACACCCTCTTTTATTCCGTGACAGTTATAAATGCCGTGTATATTAGTTTTAAATGTTCATAAATACATTTAAATTTCTGTTTAATTCTTTTCAATTTCTTTTATTATTTTTCTTTTTTTTCCAAAATACCATCCAATGTTCTTTGTACTATCTGTACGCGTGTCAATGCATGGAATTTAAAAAAATAAAATAAAATATGTTTAGTTATAACTAAAATTTAATATAAATATTTTATTTTGTAAAATTGAATAATAGTAGTTTATTATTTTTATTACTGAAATGTATTTAAGCTATGTATATATTTTTTTAATAAAATGTACTTTATTATATAACTATTTGTAATAGTTAAATCAATCGAATTAAAAATTAAAAAACTAAAATATTTAAATATAAATAAAACCATAGTTAATAACTTCACTTGTCTACACAAAGGTATGATTTCAAGTGGAAAAACGTCCGGATATTCATAATAAATAATTGAACTAACTATATATTAATTATAATAAATAATTCAATATTTATTTATAGTAAATAATTCATATTTTTAAACAAATTTAATAGTTGAAAATTATATACAAAATAATCAAAATAAAAAATATATATAAATGAAACCATAGTTAATAATTTCACTTCTAAACGGTATACTTTAAACGTTAAAGAATTAAGGGTAACTGAACTAACTATATATTAATTATAATAAATAATTCAATATTTATTTATAGTAAATAATTCATATTTTTAAACAAATTTAATAGCTGAAAATTATATACTATATATATATATAATATTATTAATTTGAAATATTTTTTTAAAAATTTATTATTATATAATTAAGACTCTAAACAGTATTACAAATAATTTGTAAAGATTTATAAACTTCATAAATGTAATTAGATTTGGTTAAGTGTCTTTCATTCAATTAATTTTGTTATATAAATTTAAATATTGATGTGATTACAAATAAAATATTCATGTTTTTACTTAAGAAAATTGTAATATATTTATTTTATTATACAATTTTATGTTTAATATATGATTATAATATATTTACTAAATAAAATTTTAATATATTTATTAAATATGATGTTGATTAAAATTTATTTTTATCAAATAAAATATTAAATAATATATAACCAACAAAGAGAAATATAATTATTTGTCTAACATTATTTTACAGATTCATACTCATACTGTTATGGGTGATGTCATATTATTTAATATTTGTCGTTATAAAATTATAATAAATTTATTTTTAAAATTAATAAAAAGGCAATAGATTATATCTTTTTGAAAACCATTACAATTTTCTTTAGTATTTTAAGTTATTTTGAACTTTTCATTATCTAAATATATTTTTTAATATATATTTTACAAAATCAATGTGATAGTTAGAAAAAACATGGTTAAGATGATAAAATGAGCTAGGTTTGGAGCAGCCTGTCAATAATTAAAAATAATTAGGATAAAGATTTTAATTCGTTAAATTGTTTTTGTCAGTTCTTCACAACCTAACGCACCAATTTGCAAGTCTAACCAAATAGCTTGCAACTTTTTAAAAAAAAAGTGTTATAGTGTTTTCTTTCAATACTTGGTTGCTTGCGAACTTTCTTGCTCAGACACTGTCATATCTTAAACTTTTCTCATCTTGTTTTCGTACTCATTCACTCAGCCACCACGATGTCGATAAAGCAACCACAACCATGGGTGTAGGTGCATCGCGAGCCAACAACACAACATCAGTGCATACGCGAGCTGACACCACCAAACATAAACATCTTAAAGGAGAGCAATGACCACCACCAGCACGACTTGATGAATGAAGGTGGTTTCAAATTAGTAGTGGTCACCCGATTCGAGGAACATGTTTCACATTTTGTCCTATTTCGCATTTTGCCCTATTTTCATGAACATGTGTTGATGGAACATAAATATACTTATCATCATGTTGTAATGGATTTGTTGTTGTGTATGATTTCTTAAAGTGTTCATGTTGTAATAGATTTGTGATTGTGTATGATTTCTGAAAGTGTTTATTTGAGATGTTGTTAAGAATCAAAATGTTCATCTAAGATCTAAGTGATAATGCCACAACAATCATACTTAGTTGTAGTCTTGATTCATGTTCTTTTTTTTTGTCAAATTTTTTAATTGTGAAATGTAGAGTAAGAATCTTTGTTCTGCCTTGCAGCTTTATGAATCATGATGATAATACTTGCTTAGTACATAAGAATATGAAACATAAATATTTATTGCAACACAAAACACTTCAACTAGTTTTGCATTTACAAGAAAAATATATCTCAAATTAGATATCGACTATCAAATCAATAAAAAAAAAATTAAAACTAGACAAGTTATGTGTTTCAGTCTATTTTCATTTGGTGGACTAGCCCAATCCGATCCGTTTTAAACCAGTCAAGGATGGATCAGACTAAAATAGGTTGAGCTGACTCACTTTGTCACCATCAAAACTCCAAATATAATATTATATCCATATAAATATAGTTACAAACATAATGTAATGTTTGGATTTGAAAATGAATTGTGTAAAGTGTATTTAAGGAAAGAAGGAGTTGAAAATGAGAGATTATTTGAATTAAAGGAGAGATGATGATAAATAAAAGGATTTTAAATAAATGTTTGTGAAAGTTAATCAGTCATGCAATAATTTTGGTAGATTAAAAAAACATTTTAATTGATAAAATAAAATAGTATCTCTTGATTATAAAAGTAATTTAAAATAGGTTTAATACATCATTTGGTTCCTACTTTTAGAGGTTTGGTTGAAAGTGATCCTACCTTTTTAAAAAGTTCAGTAAGACCCCATATTTCGTTAAAAAATGTTTAATCCGGTCTTTTTCACTCACGCCGTTAAAAACATAACGATGCAAATGCCACCGTGGCCAAACTGAGTGAGCTATATAGTTTGATGAATATGTGGCACGTTTGAAGAGGTTGCATTGTGTAAATCCTCTCTCTTGAGCTACTAGCTAGGTATCTTTTTGCAAGTGAAGAGTTTCAATGCATATGAGAGCCACAGTAAGGTGAAGAGAAATATTATATTTTTTTTCTTCTTGTATAGTGTAGACGTTGGAATCCAGAGAGTTAGAAGGGGTTCTTGATATTGACATTTAATGGTTTTCGTGGTACCTACCTTGGGAGGGAAATCATAATATGGTTAATACCAAGTGCATGAAATTGTTGTTGTGCATATGCTGCTATGTCCCTTGTTGATAGGTAAAGTACGCAAATGATATTCTGGGGTTGCATGGGTGGATTATAAGAATGGTGAAGGGTTACAGGTTAAGGTTTTCGTTGTGCAGATTTTAAATTTTGGGTCTATAAAATAGGTTTAGAGAAGCTAAAGGAGTTTTCTTTAAAGATATAAAGATTGATGAGAGAGGTGCAGAGGTTATCTGATGGTCACGGTTTTGTTGTTAATAAGCAATGATTCTTTGTTTTAGTTATATTGATGTCGTCCTAACAGTGAAATATCTAGTTTTATGGGTTTCGAAAATTATATTATTTTTGAGTTATTATTGAGTGGAATAGTATATAGGGTGATATAGGATGAAATCTGGAGGTGGGTATATAAAACTGGTGCATTGTTGGATAGTGTTGAGAGAAATATTCTCTCTCTGTCTAATCAATAGATCAATATCTCTCTCTTCAACCATTAAAAGCCATTTACGTTTCTCTTTCTCTACATTTAGTTCTTCAAATAGCCATTTACATTTCTCTCTCTGCATTTAATTCTTTCAGCCACGTATTCATCAAGATGCAGAGCTCACTCAGGTTTAGTCGATGACATTTGCACCATTATGTTTTTAACGATGTGAGCGAAAATGACGAGATTGAATATTGTTTAACGAAATATGGAACTGAACCTTTTTAAAAGGTAAGATCACTTTGAACCAAACCCCTAAAAGTAGGGACCAAATCATGTATTAAACCTTTAAAATATATTATTATTAATAAATATTATTAATAATATATTATTATTGTTAATATTATTATTGGTTGAATAATTTTAATTAAATATTACATTATAATAAAATTAACATTATTAACAAATAATTATTATTGTAATTAATATAATAAAAATAATTGGTGTGATCTCATATTCGAGACACAACAAATTCTCGCTTATGTGTACAAGAATGGAAGGATACATATATGACATCCACATGCAATTTTTCTCTTTCAAATACCTTTAAATCCTCCGTAAAAAAAACAAACTATTTACTAACAAATCCATCCATTTAAGCGAAACAAACACAACTAAGTGTAGATTGACATTATTAACTAGGATCTGATTTTTGTGTTAATGAAAGAAGGGAGAATAATATCTGGAGCGACCGATTCTTCGACCCACACGTGGTTGTGGGGATTCATATAATTTTTCTGTTTCACTCCTTCAACAACTCCTTCCACATTATACTTGTCATCTCACCCTCCCTCCCACTTTTTTATCCCGACCCAAATACAATTATTCTTTGTCGGATATTTTTGCTCAAATTTATTACACTTCCATCCAATTCTTTCAACATTTTTCTTTTTAATTTTACTATTGTCTTATTAGTAATTTTGTTAATAATAATAATAATATTTATACAGATTATTTACGAGCGAAACTGTGATTAATACTATTGAACGTATATTTATCCATTCCAAAACATTAATATTCAAGATTATGAATATTGAATTAGTATCTGGGTATGAAGACAATGATAAAAGCAAAAGTATATATATGATGACTATTTAATAAGAATTGTGCGGCCTCAATTCACTTAGCATATATCGTGTCTGTATGCAATGTGGTGCAGTTGATTGGTATGAACATTCCAAGAGCTACTAACAATTATTGAAGATTATGCACTTCCACTACTCTCCAACACAAATCAATTTTTTCGATCAAATGCTTCCAAGAGACCCAAATCTTAAAACAGATTTTGTTTACATCCGAAAGTTTATAGTGCCTTTCTTTTTGTGCTTTCCACGTAATGAACTTTTTCCACCTATTTGTAAGAATTATGTAAAGGAAGGGAGAGAAAAGGTATTTGTTTTTATTCAACAAATAATTTAGGTAGACCCTATTTTTCTATAAAGAATCTATTATGTACAGAGGTTGAAGGTTATAGAAGCATGCTGTTTTATGGGCTAGGCAAAGGCAAAATTTTGAGTTCCAGCAGAAAGAAGAGATGATAGAGACCACCTTTCAGCCTTGACGATCGTGTGAGTACTATGTTGAATTCAGCTATTCGGAATCATGAAGTTCTTCTCGGAAGACTCTTCTGAAGAACGGCATTCGGGTTTTCTTCATGCCCTTAAAGCAGCTAAGATTGCCGTTCAGAAGCTGTACAACCTGCACCAAAGGGTCACATGCTTCATAAAGGACTTTGTCATAGTCACATGCTTCATAATGGACCTTGTCACACATGTTAAGGTACACAGACACACAGAAGGGTTAGTGGGTTGACTCGCAGATGTTCTGCCCCTAGAAAAAAGTGGACCACATTACATATGGAACACATCAGTACTGAATGACATGTCATAAGCATAAAACATCATTTCGATTCAGCTAACTAATTTTTTTTATTATGTAATCAATCACTAATTATCCTCAGTCTAATGGTAATTACAGTTTTAGAATTTGTATACAAACAACAAATTTGTAAAAATGAAGTATTTCAAAGCAAAGTTTAATAAATTACATGTTTGGTAAAGACAATTAAACAAACAGTTTCACTGCAAAAAATCGACGTTGAGATTTGAAAAAGATAGAGACAACGTGCCTGTCTTGTAGAGGGGCGACGAATCGAGGACTGTTGTATGCACAAAGAAGCAGCTAAGAGCATAAGATTCATTTGCCTGGAGTCGAAGTCACCTGCTAGTGAAGGATCAATGAGCTCCATGATATCATTTTTTTTCAGCAATGGTTTTGCCTGAAAATTTGTTAGGATAAAAATAAAATCAAAATTTGGAGAGAAGGGGATGAAATTTGTGTGTAAAAAGAGTAAATAGTAAGATACTATACCCACAATACAAGGCTTTGCTGTGAATAATCAAGTGCTCGACGCCCACTCACTAATTCCAATAGCAACACACCAAATGCAAATATGTCTGTTTTCTCGTCCACTATGCCATGTAGCAAGTATTCGGGTGCAAGGTAACTGTAGCAGTAAAAATGGGACCAGAGTTAATAGGAAGCAGAAAAGCTTTTTTTACCAGAAACTAATTGCCAAGGTCACAAACCCGAAAGTTCCTTCAAATTTTGAAACCGTGTGGTGAGTCCAATTTTCTGGCAACCATTTTGCTAGCCCGAAATCACAAATCTGTTCAAAAAAATCGTAACGTTCCTGAAGTATTTTTAAGTCTATTCTAACGTACATAACATTGAAATTGATGTGACCCAAGGGAAGTTTCGTCCATAACATAATGGGGAATCTTCCAAAAATGGTTTGTCTATAAGGTAAATTCAAAACCCGAAAGAGAAATGCACTTGTTGTGATCAGTTATACAATCAAACATATAGAACTGAATCCTAAGCCTTCATTTGTGCATCCTTATCATACCTGAGGCTCAAAGTCCTCCGTGAGCAAGATATTGGCTGCTTTTATATCCCTGTGGATGATTCTTCTTTGACAACCCTCATGAAGATATAGTATACCCTTAGCTATTCCTAATGCAATTTTGTGCCTTGTACACCATGGTAGCTTCTCCTTGGAACCTAATGACCAACCAAATGATAATTTTGAACAAATATTGACTCTAAAAATGTAAGGGAGAAATTAACTACCATTACCATAAAGAACTGAAGCTAGGCTTCCTTTTTCAGACAACTCAAGAACCAGATACATTCCACCATCCACTCCATAGCCAACCAGCTTAGCAGTATTGGGATGGTTTACATGAGCCATTACACCGAGCTCTGATAAGAAATCCCCTATGATTTCATCAGCTGTTCCTCTTGTTAAACGTTTAATTGCCACTAGCTGACGATTTGGCAAACACCCTTTGTACACTTCAGCATAGCCACCTTTCCCAATCAAATTTTCTGCACCAACCAACATAAAATTAAGAATTTAACTTAATTACACTAACAATATAAATTGCACCAACCAACGTTAATTTATAATTTAATCCAAGTACACTGATAATATAAAGTGCACCTACCAACATAAATTTTGAATTTAATTCAAATACAGTAACAATATAAGCTTTTTTTTTCTTTCACATTATCATCTAACAGTCTATTTGGAATCTCGTTAAGAACACAATGTGCGCCTAAATAGTATGGTATTGGTAAAGGCTACATGAAGTTGATTCGCCATTAATGTGAAATTTTGAAACGATTTCCTAAAACTGACACACAAGGCGGAACACACTGTAGTCGAAGACTAGTATATACGATAACAATTTTTATTCTTGCAGCAGCCATAACTACTGTGATTTCTAATTCCTTTTCACAAAAAAAGATGATACGTAATTAGACTGAAAATTTAAACCAAGCAAAGAAATCCAATCATGTGGTTGCATACCTTGGCTAAATGAATTGGTTGCAACCTGAATCTCATGATGAGTAAAGATCTTCCACGGTGACCTGCAAGGGGATGCATTTGCATCCAAGAAACAACTTGGGAGAATGGTCTCCCTCATGCTAGTGCTCATTCTTTTGGAGAGCTTGAGGGCACCGAGAGGGTGCAACGTGTTCGTATGTTTCTTCGACCCACTTCTAAACAAGTGAAGAAATGCATGCCACCTAGAACCATGTTTTGAAAGGTCTTGAGATTCAGAATCCACTGCAGGCTCTTTGGAAGAACTTGATTCTGAATCCGAGCTCCTGAAATAGTCTTCCAGAACTGTAACGGGGGAATCCACCTTTTCCTTCATTTTTCTTTTTGTGACCAACGAACACAGAAACCCTCAAGTAAAAGAAAAGATATCACACACCCACCAGGAAAGTGAGAAATTTCATGATGAGGGCTAACTTAGGAACACAAAAAAATGGATTTTTTTTTTCAATGTTTCTTTCCTTTTTCTCTACAAAGTAAATATAAATTACAACACGACAAATCAAGGACAACCCATCAAACATGAAATTAGGCAGGCTTTCTAGGAATATCAAGGTAACCCAAGCAAGGAGAGTAAGAGAGGATGCAAAAATATCAAACGGAAGGACATTGCCCAAAACGGTTGTATCCCAGAAAAATAAATAATGGAATTTGGAATTCGTATCTTGATTTTTTCTCTCTAGAAAACCAATTAGGTAAAAACAGGGGAAAGACAAGGAAAGCTTCCTGAAGTGTAAGAATCAGAGAAGCCCAAGGGATAAGCCAAAGCGAAAGAGAAAACCATATTTTGAAGAGACCCAAAACATACGTATCAGAAACAGAAAGATTACTCTGCATCCATACAGCGACACAGCATCTTAGAAACTCGCTAGGTGAATCGCACAGAAACTTGGATGATACAATACAGTGAAAGGGGAAGAGTAAAACACAAGTTAGGCAGCCGAGTAGCACAGAGAAAAAAATCCGATATTGTTTTCAACTCAAAGAAGAAACAGAGGAAAGCAGAGGAAGGGACAGTGGAGAGAACAGAGACAGAAGCATCAGAGGTTGTTTGGTTTACTTGGCCACCCCGCTTCAACAAACCACTATCATTGCCCTTTTCAATCTTGTCCCGCTACTAGTCACAATGTTTCTTTTGAATTTGGCATATAAAAAAATAGTATATCTTGCGGCCCGAAAAAAAGTAATAGACGGTAGTTAAATAATATTTTGGAGTCTAATATCCGTTACGCAGATTTTCGTGCCATAAATAAATAATTATTGCTATCATAGGTTGTGGATTTTCATTAGGCACCTTTCGAGATAAGAAACGAAAGTTGAGGCGAGGGTGAGGATTATGATTATGCTTTTTGGAGTTTGGATTGTAGAAGAAGATAGAAGAGTTGGCAAAGAAAATATGGCTTTGGCCATGCATACCAAAATGACTTTTATATAATTCTTCGTATACTTTTTGTTTGACAAAATTTATTAAAAAGTTGTTTCAATATTTTATTATGTAACAAAATTATAGTAACGATATATGAAACATCGTCCTTATCCTGGTCAGAGTCAGAGACGCCTATGTTGTTGGTCTCTTCAAGGATACGGCACGTGCAAAATGGTGTTTCTTTATTTCATTCTCAAACATGGATTGATTGCCCAAGTTGTTATATATAATCAGATAATTGCATTAATATTTAGTAAAAGTTATATTGCTAGAAAGAAAAATAATAAACATGATATAAAAGAAATAAAGAAAAGACAAAGGTAGGTTTAATGTATGGAAAATTCTACTTATAATTCTAAAATAATATTTTATACCCTAAGAATATACTCACGGAGAATATATATGAAAAGAGAACAAAAGTTGTTAGATCAACCCTATCAAATACGCCTCATTCCGTCACAGTTGATTCAAGTGCGTAGAACTTTGTTTCTTCATTTTAATTATTAAAGACAAGAAGTTAGTTATAGGTGTGGCCACACCATAATTCTGGTCATTATTATTGACATTATATGAACACTGGTAGGCATTTATTATTTATTTAAGAAGGGAAAAACAAATGAATTAAGTAATTAATTAAGAGGATCTGGTAATGAAGTGTGAGTTGCTTGGTGATGAAAATGTGTTATCTGGAAACAACGTAACGTTGTACCAATTCCGCAAGAGTATAAATATTATACTCGATTCGCTATCATTTCAGCGTAATTAACACAATCACTACGCACAAGCCAAAACCCTCAGCCAAGAAACTCAACCACTTATTATTATTACTCACCATTCTTCACTACTCCCAGGCTCCACCCTCAATCATTTCACCCTATTAAACTATTTTTTTTTATCTGTTTCCATGTTCCAAGTATCAGTTTTTCTAAGTAAAATAATAGCTAGTGATTATGTTTTTTTCGAATCTGTAGTGAATCTATTTTCGTACGCTTGAATTCTCCATTGATTGAGTTTTAAGGTGTGTCCAAATTGACTTCGTCAAGACAACAAAAAATGGCTACTTACTTCTCTCATCCAAAATTTCAATTTTTTCCTCACAAAAAATGTAAGCATTGTGTTATTATTATTAATAAAAATAATAGCTCATCGTAATTTGATTCAGTCTACATTACAAAAATACGTTGAGTTGAATTAATCTACTAATGAAAAAAAAAGAGAGATCTTAGCTTCTTCTATCCAAGAGGATCTTAGTTAATTTTTTGGTATTGAATTTTTTTAATATTAACCAAATATAATATATAAAATAAACTAACTATGATAATTATGTATATATTCTAACTTTTTAAAACAATAAAACCTTAAAAATTCTATAATAAAAACATAATATATATTCGGTTCCGTATAAAATTATAAATATATTTAATTTTTAATACAATAAAAAATTATAGTACACATTTTTTAATTAGATTAATTTTTTTAAAATTTTATTAATAATTAAAATGATTAAACTCATATTATATATAAGGCTTAAATGCTTACTTCGTTCCCATGTTAAGAGGTGAATTTCTATTCAGTATCCGGTTTTAAAAATGCTTCTATTTTATTCCAAAGTAGTATAAATTGTATCAATTAGATCTCTTCCGTTAAATTGACATAAACGGAGTTAACTCCCTGCACTTTTTCTTCTCTCTCCTCTGCATTTCCTGCAATGTTCCAGCTTTTTCTGTTCTTCTTCCTCACTTTTCCTGCTCTTCTACTCTCATGCTCCTTATTTTGGAGTATTTTCTTCTGCTCCTCTCATGTTAGATTTTTCAGGGGAGGGTTGTTCTCTCGCTTAGATTGCGGTGATGAAGGTGGTGGTGATGGAGGAGCGTAAGATTGGCGGGGGAGAGAAGATTGATCTGGCGAAGGTGGCCACGGAGAAAGGGTAGGTGGAAAAGGACACAATTGTAATGTATCCAACACCAGGCATAGGCCACCCCAAGCTCATCCAAACGCACCGTTTCAACATCACTATCATCCTCACGGGCCTCCTCGACCACCCCACCATTGAAGCCTATATCCGCCGCATCACCGCCGCCCATCCCTCCATCTCCTTCCTCCGCCTACCCCACATCCCACTCTTTGCCTCAACCTCCGTAAGCCTCGCCGCCAAAGCCTTCGACTTCATCAAAGCAAATGCTTCCAGTGTGGCCACCTACCTCTCCCAAATCTCCCAAACCTCCGCCATCAAAGCCTTCTTTATCGACCTTTTCTGCACTTCCACCATGGAATCAGCTTCTTCCATGGGAATCCCAGTCTACTACTTCTTCAGTTCCGGCGCCGCCGTTCTCGCGCTCTTCTCGTACTTTCCGAAACTCCACGAAGAGAGGAGTGAGTCGTTTAAGGATATGGTCAGGGTGGATTTGCGCGTGCCGGGCAATGCGCCTCTGAAGGCGGTGAACATGTCGGAACCCCTGCTAGATGGCTACGAGGAATGTCTGCGATGGCTGGAGGAACAACCGAGCAGAAGCATGGTGTATCTGTGTTTCGGAAGCAGAGGATGATGGTGATGAATCAGGAAGCAGCAAAGTCAGGGGATCAATTCGACTTGGCTTTAGTGTTGCCATATGGGTTCCTTGAGAAGACCAAGGATCGAGGCATGGTGGTCAAGGCCTGGGCACTGCAAGTGGAGGTGCTGAGTCGTGAATCGATGGGGGTTTGTGAGTCACTGCGAGTAGAACTCGGTGTTGGAAGGGGTGGTGGCGGGGTTGCCATGGTTGCATGGCCACTGTACGCAGAGCAACACGTGAACAGGGAGGTGATGGTGGGAGAGATGAAGGTGGTTATTGCGTGAATCAGAGGGTAGGATATGGGTTTGTGAGTGCAGAGGAAGTAGAAAAGAGAGTGAGGGAAGTGATGGAGACAAAGGAGATCAAAGAGAGAAGCTTCAAGCTCAAACAAAAGGTAGGAATGCCAATGGGACTAATGAGATTATAATTAGAGAATCGGTGACGACTACAACTGGCAAATGCAAAACATTCATGAGTCATGAACGTGCATTCTTCCTTAGCATTAATTTAGGTAGTTAGTTTCATTACATGTCAAAGGAGCAGAAGAGCAGGAAAAGTGAGGAAGAAGAATAGAAAAAGCTAGAACATGGCAGGAAAACAGAGGAGAGAGAAAAAAAAAGTATAGGAAGTTAACTTCGTTTATATCAATTTAACAGAAGGAATCTAATTGATACAATTTATACTACTTTAAAATAAAATAGAAATATTTTTAAAATCGGATACTAAACGGGAAATTCACCTCTTATGGAACTAAGGAAGCATTTAACCCTATATATAAATATATATTAGAAAAAATATAGAAATAATGTTTTTATGCTTACATTATAATTTTTAATTTTAAAAAAATAAATAAAAGGACATACGTCTGGAAAATACGGAACAATTGAAGGTGTTTGCAGTGGTCACGTCATGGCCTTTCCATATGTTTCTTGCGCACCGTTTGGTGAATAACTTTTTTATCCATTGATATCCAAACTAGAGACCACAGTGATCACAGTTACATGAGTTCAAACAAAACAAATTAAAAATAAATAAATTATGTCAGTTCAATGCAACATATATATTTAATACAATAGTATTAAACTAAATTGAATATCATAAAATCTTATCTTTATTACTTTAATGTTCTGTTAGTAACAAGGAAAAAGATGAAATGGATAAAAGATCACCAATAGTTCATAAAGTACGAAAAAAAAAATAAGACATTTGATTATAAATCAATAAAGAAAAGACAACAAAATTAGTATACGGGATATAATGCAATTAATTCCAGAACTTTTTCTTTTTCTTATAAGTTAATGCCATCGGTGTCTTTATGTAAAAATTTTATTAAAAAACATGGAAAAATCATTCAAAATGTATGATAAAATTATATCACATGAGTAAAAAAAACTTATTATGAATAAATAATTCGATTTATTTTAATCTAAACCGTTTTTCCTATTTGCTAAACCATATAAAGCCTAAATTACAACGGATTGAATCCATCTCAACTTTGTTTATTTTTATTCTTTTTTTTTATATTTTATTTCCCTTTATATGAATAAAATGTAAAAAGTTAGAAATGATTAAAATAAAATTGGTTTAAAAATAAAAATGTACTAATTCTTTTAAGATTTTATTTCATCTCTTTAAACAATCTGATTGTTACTCAATTCATGTTTTGATTGGTGTAACTTCCCATTTTAATAGTATAAAATTATCAAAATGAAACATTACATAGATGCTAAAAGAACAACTAGGTAAAACAAACATCCTTCAAATAAGAGATCTACTTTTGTTGATCTATCTAACAACTCATCTATTTCTCCTCACCTCTAGGTGGAATAACTGAAAAGGTGAATCTTTAAGCTCACACCATTAGGTGATCATCGTAAAAGAGAAACAACATACAAAGACAAGCAACAAAAAAGCAAGAGTAAGCTAGTTTACAATTGAGGAACGATATATATATATATATATATATATATATATATATATATATATATATATATATATATATATATAACTCATTTAAAACATGTTAAATACAACAAACATATCACTACACAATTATCAAACACTTTATGCAGGACACTTATTATGAATGGACTATCCGGACTTAGAATTATTGTCGAGGTATGGCGGGTTGTGCACTTTTGGTGGCTTCTACTGCTTTGCAAAGTCATTGCCAAGGGTTTCACCCTACCACACTCACAAAGTTAGTTTGTTCCAGGCCTTGGAGCATACTAGAAGCCCCTAAGACTAAGACCTCCCGCTACTCCTCATGACATGGATCAATCCTCTCTACTTGAGAATGAAAGACCATTGGAGTTTCAGGATAACCCCCAAGACTGAGCTTCTGCATTCATTCTAAAAATACTTGAACCTCACCAAGAAGATTCACTTTGGAACTTACTTTCATCACTTTGAAACCACATACTTTCACTTTGAATCTCAACTCATGACTTTGATGTTCATAAAACTCATACACAATCATACATCATATCCAATTTAACCAATACATAACTCAAATAATTTATAAACAACGAAAGAAAAGGGCATACCAACAACTTGGACCAGTCGCTTATCGCATACACTTGCTGAGCGACCACAGAGTTCCCTCGCACAATGACCCAGCTCGTTGTGCAAATACACAGACAGTATCCCCAGACCTCAAACCACTCGCTCAACGACCCAGTTCGTTGTGCGAATAAAACTCACAGTGGTTCCAAACCCCAACCTCTCGCTCAACGACCCAACTCGTTGTGCGAAAATAGAAACAGTGGGTTCTGCTCACTCACCTCTCGCTCAGCGCACTAAATCTGTTCGCTCAGCTAAAGCTCATTTACTTAGCGCACCAAGTCTGTTCGCTCAACGAGACTGCATAATTTTGCAGCACCAAAACTACAGAATTTGCGCATCTCAACCCTTCCTGACCACTTTTATGCATCTTTCCCAACTTCTAACACTCCTACATTGTATTATACCATCAATTAAACTTAGACAACTTCATACAAACCATCATCAACTCATTTTTAAGTGACTACTACAAGGTTCTACTCCAAAACTTACCAAAATCTCACTTTATAGCCTCAACTTGGATTCTACTAGTTTTAGCTTGTTTTTAAACAAGTTAAGGACTCTAACAAGTCCCAAAAGACTCAATAACATCAACCAAAATGACCAATTACTCACAGAACTCCCAATTCAAGTTTTCACTAGTCCAACCCCAAGAATTTAGTTCTAAACCAACATTGACTCTACCTAATTACCACCACATACTCATAACTCAGATTCTTTCCATTTTAAATGTTTAAGCAAGTCAGAAAAGAGCTCCTAAACACTCCCAACCGCATCAAACCAGTTCATCACCCCTTCCTCACCATTTCACTACCATAAACCTCCACTTAAACCAAATAAATTACAACCAAGACTAACTCTTTTTCCTCTAACAGTTCAATCAACACAATTCACTTCATCAACATCAAATCCAACCTCACAAACATACATACAACATATTCAACATGTTATACAACATTCATTATGACTCAAATCATCAATATCACCCAAATAGTTCAATTATCACTAACACAGAATAACATTTTTCATCCAAACAATTTAGTACTCACATAACATTAAGCTTATACCACACACTTCAATTAAAACACAATTATTTAGCTTCCCTTATCTCTCAAAGAAACTACCCAACTCTAAAAATGTTTTGCCGATTACTTGAACCGCAAGGAATACCTAAACGAACCTACAAAACATAAAATTGAAAACGGACAGAGTCCTTAGAACTCTAGATGAATCAAGAACGTATAGGAGATGTATGATTACACATGCAATAGTCCAATATTCCTCTAAAATAGATTTAGGAACGGAAGGGGAAAAAATGAGTCGAAACTTACTTGCTGTATTGAAGAAATTGATCTGGTAGAAACGTAGACTTCGTTGTCGTGGTCGATTATGTACCTCCTGATCGTTAATGAGATGACTCAGGAGTTAGAACTCTTGGAAGGAAGATAGAGAACTCTAGAAAAATGGTTTATAGAGAGATGATATATTTTAAAATAATAAAACTCGTTTATAACAAAACTATTTATAATAAAACCGTTTAATATTAAAATAATCGAGTATCACTATTTTCAGACTACCACCACTTCTAAAATACTATTTTCTGGAGGTTAACAAGGAGTTAAATTTGGACAAGGTTAAATCATATATAGGTTTTTGTAAACATGGGTAATATTTTTTAATAAAGTTTATATTAGAGTACATATGTCACGTTACTTACATAAATACCGTTATTTATATAAGTAATGTCATTAATTTTTTTTATATATCTTGTAAATACATATTAATGGAGAAAATATTTGAAATATTAATACGTGGAGTTATCTATATAACCTATACAATTAAGTTAAACACTTATTTTAATAAATTTAGTATTGAAGTAAATTTTAATATTGAGTATTTAGATTTATTTAATGTAAAGACCTGAAAAATAGAGTGTTATAGAGCAGATTGATGTATTAGAATAATGATATCGATTATTTTACTTTAAAATAATCTGATAATATAAAATGAGATTTTATAAACTCTTTTAATTATTCTAAGAACACTTCATCTCTCTAGAACTCTATTACTCAGAGTTCTCTGACTTCTCTCTACAAATTCTCTCTACTGAGTTTTCTGTTCAACGATCAGGAAGTGCCTAGGCGATCCTGGCGTTGAGGGCTCGAGTTTGGACCGATCAATTTTTCCGTTCCTTAGCTGGTAAGTCGTCTCCCTTTTCTGTGTTAGCAAAATGATGAAGATGAAGTTTTGATGATGTCCAAATCAAGTCAAGAACAAACAAGACTCATGAAGAATGATCTTTGAAGACTTGAAATCTTTTGTAATAATTGTATGAACATAGGAAAATTAGTAGTTTTATGTATGCATTCAAAAGTGATGTAAAAATAAGCCATAAGCAAAATTCTGTGCAGTGTTAATCGATTAACAGAAGGTGTTAATCGATTATTCCAGTGAGCCATGAAGAAGCCCAGCAATGTAGTGTTAATCGATTAACAGAGGGTGTTAATCGATTAACGTTAATCGATTAACAAAGGGTGTTAATCGATTAACATAGTGAACGTTTGAAAAACTAGCCGTTTTTAGAGCCGTTGAACTATCCGTTGGGTTGTTAATCGATTAACCACTGTAGTTAATCGATTAACACAGTGTGAAAGGCTGAAAACGAAAAATGGAAGAGTCTTTGGATGAGTCTATAAATAGACTCTCATTTCCTCTCAACAAAGACTTGAGAAACTCTTCCCTTGTGCTCAAATACTCAGAAACTCTTGAGAATTGTGTGCTCTTGCTCAGCTAAGGTAACTCTGTCTGTAGAGTTGGTGATATACTGCTACGGTGATAGAGGAATAGCTGGTTCATCCTTGGTGTGTCTAAGGAGGTGTCTGGAAGAGGAAGTTCATCCTTCGTGAAGTATTCGGAGGAGGTGTTCATCCTTCGTGAAGTATTCGGAGGAAGTGTTTCATCCTTTGTGAAGATTCAAAGGAGGTGTTGTTTCATCTCTTGTGGTATCAAGAGAGGTGGTTTCTACAAATTGTATCTTTGTGATTGTAGTTTGTAATTGTTTTGTGTTAGTGAAACTGTTTATCTTGTTTTGAGATAAGCGACTGGACGTAGGATTGGTAAGATCCGAACCAGGATAAAATCATCTGTGCAAATTTCTCTCAACCTTACTCTCTTTATTTGTCAATATTAATTGCTAAGTAAGTTTAATTGAGTAGAAATTAAAAGGCACACGTTTGTATTAAAACCCCTCTTGGTTTGTTATTCCACGCTAACCATTCCGCTGCAGCCGCTCCTGACATTCTGTTCGTTCTTCTCTGTGCTGTGAGCATGCAACCATTCTGTTTGCATGTGGTTGGTAATTATTCCTTCCATTTCTAGCTCAATTTAGGTTCTAAGTGTGGCTCTCTATCACCAATTGGTGATTTGTAGGTTTCTGTGTTTGGGACTGTGTAACTCTGAGGTAAGGAAAGCTAGGTTGTGTTTTTATTATCAATTGATGATTGTATGTTATGAATTCTGTGATCAGAGTGCTGTGCAGCTAGAATTTTAGCTTGTGAATGTATGTTCCTAACTGTTAAACTAATGGAAACTGTGAAATTTAATTGATGAACTGATTTGGATTAATTTGGGTGCTGTGAGGTGTACAAATTGTTGATTGTTATTGACTGTGATTATGTAATTTGAGATGTGTGTTGTATGAGAGTGGTTGTGGTGACAAGGAAGTAAAGAGTAAAGTGTTTTGGACTGGTTTAGTGTATTTTAGAGGAAGTGAAGTAGTGAATTTGAGAATTAGTGGGCAAGGGCTGTTGGTGATTGCTGGGATAGTGTAGATAGGTCATTTGGGACTGGTTTGAGTCTTTGAAATGGTCAAAAACAGGTTCTAAGTGGTAGAATTGGTTTTGGGTCAATAAGTTGATGAATTGGAGGTTTTAGAGTAGAGATTGGTGCATAAACCCTTTAGTTTGGTGTTAGGAATGTTTAGAATCCTTTAGTTAGGTTTAATTTAGCATATACATCGAATTAGGAGTGTTAGAAGTTGGCCAAGTTGAGTAGGATTGGTAAGGAGTGGTTGAGTTGTGTAATTCTGCAGAATTTCGTTCTGCAGATTATGCAGACTCGCTGTGCGAATGGATTCGCATAGCGAGTTACCTTGGCGAGGTGCTCTATGCTAATGTACTCGCATAGCGAATGGGCGCGCTGTGCGAGTGATATGAGGGGGTTGCTCTCTGTTTGTCAATCCGCATAGCGAGTGTAGTCGTTATGCGACGGGTTGGGGTCTGGAACCAATATTCAATTTATTCGATCAGCGAGAGGGTCTCGCTTTGCGAGTGCTTGAGGGGTTCAGTCTCTAGATGAGACTCTGGTGTAGCGAATTGGGTTGCTATGCGAGGATTTGGGGTCTGTAGCTTTTTACCATTTTATTCGTATAGCCAGTTTAGTCGCTATGCGAGAGAACCAGAGTAGTTGGTATCTGTCTTTGGTTTTCGCAAGGCGAGTTCGGTCGCTGTGCGAGAAGTTTAGGGTCTCGCTATGCGAAGGTGTGCGCTATGCGAGGGGTACGTTCTAGTTCAAGACTTGTATGTTCTTATGTTGTTTGATATGTATCAAGAAGTGTTGTATGAAGTAAGTTGAAGTGGCAACAAGTAATATAGGTTATAATTGTGGCATGTGGTAATCAAAATGGTAAAGTTCAAGGGTGTTTATGGACGTAATTCCATGATCCTCAAGGAGAGGAGACATGGTGGTGCCCTATGTTGTGATTTAAAGTGGAGTCTTTAGTCGAGATTCAAGTAAGGTTAGAATGAATGCAGGAGCTCAGTCTTGGGGGTTATCCTGAAACTCCAATGGTCTTTCATTCTCAAGTAGAGAGGATTGATCCATGTCGTGAGGAGTAGTTGGAGGTCCTAGTCTTGGGTGCTTCTAGTATGGCCCAAGGTGAGTGATAACGGACTAACCTCGTGAGTGTGGTAGGGTGAAACCCATTGGCAATGGCTTTGCAAAGCAGTAGAAGCCACCACGAGTGCACGACCCGCCATAGCTCGACAATCATTCTAAGTTCGGACAGTCAGCGTTAGTGTGTGTTATGTGTGAAGGGTTTAAGTGATGTGAATACATAATATACTTGTATAAATTCTATTGATTTTGGTATGAGTAGTCTTTGTTTAAACTAGCTTACCCTGTTGTGTGCTTATGTTTTGTATGTTCTGCTGTTCTTCTTCTGCGATGACCATCCTTCGGATGTGAGCAGCGAAAGAAGATGTTTCCTTGGAGCATGCATTGGATGGAGGTGATGCTGCTGCTGAGTAGTGGTGTTGGGGTTCTTTAGATCCTTGTAGATAGTTTTGGAATAATCTTCAGTTTGTAAATAAAGTTTTAAATTTATAGTTGTTTTTGGATGACTGTAAAGGTATCACTTTATGTTTAGATGGATAACTGTACTATTTTATCATGTATGTTGCTTCTCCTTATTATAGTTTATACTATATATATTGGGATGTTACATTTAACACCATAAAATTAAAATAAAATCACTTAATAATATTTCCATCTATTAACAAAATACTGCTTTTTAGCAATTTATTTTGTTCCTAATAGGATATACAGGTTTTTATTATTTTGCTCTTCCATGTTAAAAGCTTATTTTAAGATCTTCATCTACTTTTAGCATAATATACACTATATCTCATATTTTAATATTTAAACTTAATTTTTAATATAAATCAAAATCATTATTTGATGTAAATATAATTATAAATAAAAAATATTTTCTTACTAAAATAAATTTATTTTTTACTAAACCATAAATAAAATTAATGAAAATTCAAACATTAATTATATAAAACAATTTTACGGACTAATTAATAAATTAAAAATGAAATACACCATTTCAATATTAATCATAAAACTCAAAATTAATAAAATTTCAATTCAAACTTGAGGTAGTATATTATATCATTCTAGAACATTTTTTAGGTTCTCTATATTTCATTAACTTTTTGTGATGACAATATTTTTTTCCTCATAGTATTGATATTTGAAAATTTGATAGGATTTGAAGGTGTTTCGTTTTCTTTGTCTATAGTTTTCATACATTTTTGTGAATTTTCAATAGAAGGGAAAATAAAATTTGGCATTAAATTTATTATGGTAATTGGGGAAATATTAAGAGGATTTGAAGAATTTGTAATAGTATTTGAAGGATTTGAACAATTTGTCAAATAATAATAAGCTTACTATTTATAATTATTTGGATCCATTTTATAAGAAAGAAATAAAACAGGATTTAGAAATTAGAAGTGTGATTGAGATTAAAATACCATATATATATATATATATATTATTTAAAATATATACTTTTAATTTCTTACCCTTTCTCCATTTCCAGTATCACATGTCTATTATTATTTACCTGTTTTAAATTATGTATGTTGTTTTGTTCTTGGGAAATTATTTAATTTTCTTTTCCAATATCACTCCACATATCCAAAACCAATATATATATATTCAACATGATCTATAAATGGATTTGAAAAACAGTGATTGAGAGGATTTGAAGATAATTTTTTTTTTGTTGTTTATTTGAGTGAATTTGGAGGTAAATAAGAGTGAATGTAATTTTTTTTATTGTGTCACGTCAATAAAATCCTACACTAATTCTCACAAACTTTACTTTCAAATTCACTCTCACTTACCTCCAAATCTACTCAAATAAACAACAAAAAAATTTACCTTTAAATCCTGTCAATCACTCTCCCTCAAATCTATTCAAGTAAACAAGACCTTAGAACTCAACACGAGTTCATTACTTTGATGCTTTAACAATTGTTTACTTAAAATAACTTTTCTATTTTACATCTGACTCAACTTGACCTGATTGTTGTTTGTTGAAGTAGATGACTCAATTAGAGGTAAATTAAAAATTTATGTGAAAGTTCATAAAATACTTTTACTAATTATAAAAAATATACCAAAATATTTATTCAAAACACAACATTTCATAAATATTTTGAGATTATAAATTTCAATAATCATTTCACGTGTTATCAATAAATTTAGTGAACTTGTAATTAAAATTAATTATTCGTTAACATAATTTATTTTTAAAAAAATCTATTCAATTGAACACATTAATTTTAATATAATAGTAGTCGACAATAATTGATAAATAATTTGTCTTTTGATACTCAAGAAAATAGAAAGAAAAAAAAAAGATTTGTGATTTGGGTTAACTTTCATCTAACATAATTTTTGGTTAAAGATGCCGATGATAGGTAAAATTGGAGTATAAAGCACTTGTCAAAAATATTGGAGAAAAATTGTTTTTATTTTATGGTTCAAATTTCTTTCTTATTTTTTAATTTTTTAAAATTTTAGATTCTTTACCATAGAGAATTATTTTTATTTGCCGATATTAGATAAAATTGAATTTTTATGTAAAATTGTGATATATATATATATATATATATATATATATATATATATATATATATATATATATATATATATATTGTGTTTTTGTAGTATTTGATTTTCAAGTTTAATGTTTGATGTGAATCGTTTTCATGTTTGATTTGGGATTCTTGAGTTGTTGAAAAATATCTTTAGAACTAGTCTTGAAATTAAATACTTAGTGAATGTTTGTATATAGTAATAGAATTTGGTTCATTAATAATTTTAGACTCTTGAAATTATTGTATGATTTCACTTGTTGAAAGAAGGTTTTATGAATAATATTTGAATATTATTGTGAAATGATTTTACATAAATATGAAATTGAGATAATTTAAAATGCATGAGAATAATGAAGTGGTTAAAGTTTAATCTCGACAAATTCTAAATACACTAGTTATGTTAATTTTTTGTTATATACCAACTTTGATAAAAATATAAAAAGAATTTCTATTGTGTTTTTGGAACATTATGATCTAATCAGGTTATTGAATCTGAGAGTTGTTATATCTTACACAAATCTTAAAAAGAATAATACTTGTCATTTGTTAGTGTGATCACTTATTTTTCATTAACACTTATAATGATCTTTGAAATAGAAAAAAAATGTTATTTCTAGTTAAAATACTTAGTTAACACAAGAATGACATAATAGATTCTGACGGTTTTAATATAAAGTTTTTTGGGATTTTATGTAAATGTGAATTATATAAAATAATTTTAGAACACTTTAACTATTTATATATATTGGTAAAAAATACTAACTAAAGAAAAGTTAGAAAATAATATTAAAGAGATGATGATTTAAAAATATATAAAAAAAAGTTATTTTAACTTAAAAGACAAATTATTATTCTTAAATAATTTTAAACTTTATCTTCTAATTATTGAATTACAAAAATCACTCGGGTCCTAAGCAAAACTTGCGTGTATCATTAGAAATGTGAACGAGAGTGGACACATTTATAAGACGAATCATCGAAGGCTTATTGTGGTTTGTTTTACGTCAGATTTATATTAGGTGGGTGATGCTTATTTATTAAATAAATCACTTTTAAATTAATTGGTTAGTCAATTAAAAAATAATTAAGTCACTTATAAAATTTTATGAATATGACAGATTGGCTTACTTAAGTAATTATAAATAATAATTTAATCTATTACAACTATTATTATATAAAGTTATTTTTGTAATATTTCGATATTATAAAATTATTCTATTTTTATTCATATACTTATATTAGTATTTTTTAAAATTCTTATTCATATATAATATCCTAAAAAATAATCTATCAACTAAACTATAAATTCTTAAAAAATTATAATAATAAATGTATTACAACCTAATATACACACTATATATATATATATATATATATATATATATATATATATATATATATATATATTTATACAAAAATAATTAAAATGAAATAAAACTTTTTCATCTCTCTTATTCTTCTTGCGACTGTTTATATATGTTTATGTACATAGTTCAGTCATCTGTTCATAATATTTATTGAAATAAAGATAAATTATTGAAATAATTTTTATCTTAAGAATATATATATATATATATATATATATATATATATATATATATATATAAATTATTAAGTTACACCAATTGATTTTAACTTAAAATCTAATATTCAACAACCATATAGATTATACCTGAATTTATATATCAAGATATTAAACAGTAGAATATCAATTATATATTCCATAAAATATGTTATAAGTAAATTTTACTAAAAAACTGATATCTAATCCAATATTCAATACTTAATACAACTTAAGTCGTACATCTACATATATCACAATATATAATAATTTTTCTTTATCTTTTAGTCACTTTATATCTTAGTTTATGCTCAAACCATTAACGAAACTCTCTGAGATTTTTCTTACAACATAGATGTCAATTCTTAATATTCAAATCAAACAACAATTCACACATCATTCCGAATGATCACAAGTACACACAATTCTCATCAATTTTGAGAACCATATTCATATAATGATATTTTTACTTGAGTAAAAAATATTTCATTTGAGCAAAAATATGATATTCAAGAAAAAATAGGATAGAAATTAAGATTTAAGTCTTCACTCTATTTTCACTTGAGCAAAAATTCCTCACTTGAGAAAAAAAGAAAAAAAAGTCTCAACAACTAAATCAAACCAAATTTTAAACAATTCAAATGATTAATAAAAACCATAATTTACTCAAACATCATTCTTTACTTATTTTATATAAAATCTTGGTCTCTTAACTTCAAGTATGTATATTTAGGCTTATATCAATTTCATAAACTATCATAATGAAAGATATATAAATATGTTATGCTTATCTAAATCACAATCAAAACTCAATTCAGTAGAATTCTATACTTCACATGCATAATGTTGTTGTACCTACTCACCCAGTAAAGAGGCTTAATGCACCAAAGTTTGGCAACTTCACTCATAATGAAGATTTAAGTCATATAATAAGTGTTGTTTCCTCTCATTTATGGGTGATTATTTGTCATTACTTCCTAGATGCCTGATTCAATGGACACTGACACAAACTTGATATAGAAAGATCGATCAGGGAGTATTACTTATTTAAACAATCTAGTACTTTCTCACTTACACTCTAAAAAAGATTCTTATTTTCATATTGACTTAAGTATTAGAAAGATTTTTGTGTAGGTGGATCTTCCCTTATCAAACTAACACAACCTACGACAAAACTATTCTCTTTTGATCTTGCCACATGTCTTATCGATACAAAATCCAAGCCTAGTAAGAACATTAGTCATCTTATCAATATATCAATAAAGTATCAACTTAAAAGCATTTTAAATAATGTTTCAAGAAACAAAACTCAATAACATTATAGTTGAAACCTTTACACAAATTTTCAAAAGACCTACGATAAAATATCTAAATATAACTAAATTTTAGTATATAATGAATCAAGTTGGGAAGATTCTTTTCTCAATTGATTTTAATAAGATTAAAGATAAAATCATCTGAAAAAAAATTATAAAGTAAATTTATAAAATAAATAAAAACTTAATTTATTTAAAAGTCAAATCATTGAAAAATAAATAAATTTATAAAGTAAATAAAAACTTAATTTTGATAGAAATACTTCGTCAATTTAAGATTTAAGAGAAAAAGGTGAGAAAAATTTTAAAGAAAAAGAGGGAGTAAGAGAAAAGAAAAGGAAACAAAATGAATGGGTAGGAGTAATATAGGATAAGACAATTTACTTATATATAAAAAACTTATTAGGTAAATTTTCTAACTTGAAGACATTTTATTTTTAAATATTTAAATAAAGTTCAATTTATGCCAAACTAAGAATATCAAACAGAAGTACACAATAATTATATTATACTCCTTTCATGTTTTCTGTTAAATTTAAATAAGTTGATTTTTTCAAGAAAAATAAAAAATCAAATTTAACATAAAAAATTAAAGGATTGAAAGTATAATTTAATCAAATTTAAATTATATACCAGTCTCTTACAATGAAAAATAATTTTTGTAACATCCCAACTACAGAAACCATAGTAAAAACATTACATAGTTAATAAGATGCTCAGTTAGATATAAAGTTATTTTACATCCATCACTTTAAATCTTCAATTTATACATCAAATCCTCAATTCTTCCAACTATCAATAATAACACAGTTTTATCTCAACAACATCTCCATTTCATCATACTATAAGTTATGCTACAATCATACATTCACAATTATTCAAAAAACACATAAAAAAGGGCAATTACTCATATTTTTTTCAAATTTCACACCACTAATAATCATATAATCACATGCACACCAAATGGCATATTACAAACATCTTACTACAATTATGAAAAGCAAATTAGCTTCCCTTATCTTAGGGAAAACTAGGATAGTCCAATAATTACTCGACCGACACTCCTACCAGGAAGAATTTTAGGTAAACGCTTACAATTGACGGGATGACAGTTGGGATGAAATCTTAGGACCCATAATTAACCAAGAATCAAAGAAGAAACACACTTTATACATGTAGGACAAATTTGATACGTATATCAAATACCAAGATAGACCGAGAAAAAGGGATAGAAACTTACTTTGGTGGATATTGAAGACAACTCAATAGTGATCACATAGGAACTTCCTGATCGTCAAATAAATGATCAGAGGGGAAGAAAGTGTGGAGAGAAGGTAGAGAGAGTTTAAAGAGCGAGTTCTAGAGAGATGAAGTGTTTTTAAGTAATGAGATTACTGTATGAAGTTTTTATTTATAAAATCGACTTATTTATTATTTTAAAATAAAATAGTCGGTCTCAATATTTTAAAACATTTATATACTCTAATACCTCATAGTTCTTACAATTTCTAAAGTATAAAACGTAAAATTATAATAAAAATATGAATAAAAATAATTATTTATATTTTTTATTTTTCCATTTTTTTAAAATTATAGAAAAATGTATATCTTTTTCTTTTTAATTTCTTAAACAAATATACATACAGAGTAAAAGAAGAGTTAAATATCCATAATTATTTATGAAAACAGTTAAATTAATCATAATAATAATAATAATTTATTTTATAAGTAAAAATATATTCTCTGTATTATTGATTTTCTTTTCCCAAACAACTATTTCTATTTGAATTTCCCTTCTTCTCTGTGTGGGGACGCTTGCACAATTTTATATTTTGCACAATCACGTGAACTGAAATTTTCAAACTATTAGGATTAACTTTGTAAATAAGAGTTTCTGTTAAATGGTTATACTCAGTTACTTTTTTGTGTGTATCTTGCAACTTTCTGAGTTGAGTTGATCAATAATATTCTTGGCTATTCTCCTTTAAGTCATTCTTTGCATCATAAGCTCTCTTTCTCTAATATGGTAACCGATTAAAATACCTCTGCATCTTCCGCATGCTCCCTTAGCCAAAACCCTCTCCCAGTCAACCCCAAATGACATTATGAATCCTAGAGAACACTCAGCGATTGTTCTTGTTGCTTCGCTTCTTATCGAAAACGATAAGCAATTCTTTAATTTTCAATTGAATGAAAAACACACACAGGATCTTATTCTCTTATACATAGTGGAAAAGAACTTACCTGGATCCATTGTATAGTTTCTTCCTATCAATGTTCTCCCTTCTCTTACTCCTCTTTAATGCTTTCTTGATGATATAGGAATTCTGAAGGATGTCACAGTTTCTTTTCTTTTCAGAGAACGTAACCTTTCTTTCTCTCTTCTCAGAAACTTAACCTGTCAACCGTAGTCCAACCTTTTCCCTCTTTTATGATATTTAATCAACTTTAATAAAATACCAAAATGCCCTTTATTGAAGTGAGAAGAGAGAGATTAATTTTAATAACTCTAAAATAATCCCTATAACTTTAATACATTATATTCTAATAATCATCACATTAGAATCTGTACATCAAAGTTATACTTTAAATTACATGAACCAATCTTAAATATTAATATAATTTAACATTCTCCCACTTGGTTCATGTGACGACTTGAAGATCTAAAACTAAACTTTAAGTGCGCACCATTCATTAGAATTATCAAGTCATCATCCTTATATGAATTGAAATGATCGGATCATGACGGGCAAAAGTCATGAACGACAAGATTCCTTCCATGTATCACATAATCAAACCAACTCAACATAACTTTAATCAATCTTTTAACTTTCATGTCTCTAAAAGAGATATAACATGTTACCATAATCAATAATACATGTATATAAATTAATGTGGATAACAATAGAATAAAAAGAAACATAACTTTAATTGAATTCACAAGTGTCATGACAGTACAAGCATATAACTATACATATCCATATAGATAGATAACATCATTATGTTAATATTAACTTATCCATAATGCCCATACTTTCAACATGGCCAATAAAAGTTTTGGGCGATAGACCTTTAGTTAACGGATTTGCTATCATCAAATCCATACCAATATGCTCAATTAACACTCTACGTTTCTGCACTTCTTCTTTGACCGACAAGTATTTCAAATCCATGTGTTTAGCACCCTTTGAGTACTTGTCATTTTTAAAGAAGAAGACGGCTGCAAAATTATCACAATAAATCCTTATCGGCCTAGCAATACTGTCAATAATGCCAAGCCTCGATACAAAGTTCCGCAACCACAAAGCATGAACCGTGGCCTCAAAGCATGCCACAAATTCAGCTTCCATGGTGGAAGTAGCAATGACTGATTGTTTTGCACTTTTCCAAGAAATTGCTCCTCCAGCTAATAGATAAACATAACCAAATGTGGATTTTCTTGAATCCACACATCCAGAATAGTCTGAATCCGAGTAGCCAATCATCTCAAGATGATTTGACTTTCTGTAGGTGAGCATGTATTCTTTGGTACCTTGTAAATACCTAGGAACTTTCTTTGCAGCTTTCCAATGATCCATTCCGGGATTACTTTGATATAAGCCTAACATTCCAACAACAAAACTGATATCTGGTCGAGTACAAGTTTGAGCATACATCAAACTCCCAACCACTGACGCATAAGGAATAGACTCCATGACCTTTCGTTCCAAATCATTATTGGGACATTGCATTTGACTAAACTTGTCTCCTTTTTGAATTGGAACTATTCCAGGAGAACATTTTTCCATTATGAATCTCTCTAACACTTTGTTAATATAGCCTTTTTGAGACAAACATAACAATCCTTGTGATCTATCACGGAATATTTTTATTCCTATCACATAAGATGCCTCATTCATATCTTTCATTTCAAAGTTGCTAGAGAGAAACTTCTTTACATCATGTAACATACCAACATCATTAGTAGCAAGAAGAATGTCGTCAACATATAGAACCAATATAACAAACTTACTCCCACTGATCTTCATATATATACACCGGTCAACGGTGTTCTCTACAAAACCATATGAAGTTATGATATCATTAAATTTTAGATACCATTGTCGGGAAGCTTGTTTCAGTCCATATATTGATTTCTTCAATTTACACACCAAATTTTCTTTTCCTGTTATTGTGAAACCTTCTGGTTGGTCCATATAAACTTCCTCTTCTAAGTCACCATTCAGAAAAGCGGTCTTTACATCCACTTGGTGAAGCTCTAAATCATAATGAGCCACTAAAGCCAAAACAATTCTCAAAGAGTCCTTCTTAGAAACAGGAGAGAAGGTCTCTTTGTAGTCAATGCCTTCCTTTTGAATGAAACTTTTGTTCACTAATCTAGCTTTATACCTTTCAATATTGCCTTTTGAGTCATGTTTAGTCTTAAAGACCCATTTACAACCGACTCTTTTTGAACCCTTAGGCAATTCAACTAGATCCCATACTTTATTGTCATCCATTGATTTCAATTCTTCTTTTATAGCATTCAACCAATTCTCTGAATTATTACTTTCCATGGCTTGTCTGAAAGAGACTGGATCCTCATCAATGCTTAAGTCACATTCATGTTCAACAGAGTAAACCACATAATCATTCGAAATAGCAGGTCTTTTCTCCCTTACAGACCTTCTTAATGATGCTTCTTGTGGTTCCTCTATCAATTGCTCATTTATGACTTGCTCATTTGTGACTTGCTCATTGTCAATTGGCTCAACATTTATATGTTCATTTTGTGGGATTGGAACATTAACTTGTTGTCTCTGCTTGTTATGTGACTGTGATACAACAAGAGGGATAACAACTTCAGAAGAGACATTAGATGTAGAAACACTATCAGTATGCTCTTGAATATCCACTATTCGTGATTCCTCACTCCCACTAAATTGACCATTTTCAGTGAGCCGAGCATTTCCAGACTCAACTATTCTTGTACCATGGTTAAGGCAATAAAATATATATCCCTTTGATTTTTCAGGATAACCGATGAAGTAACCACTAATGGTTCTTGCATCAAGCTTCTTTTCATGTGGATTATATAACCTTACCTCTGCCGGACAACCCCAAACATGAAGATGTCTCAAACTGGGTTTCCTTCCAGTCCATAGTTCATAAGGAGTTTTAGAAACTGTTTTGCTAGGAACCCTGTTAACTGGATATGCAACAGTCTTTAATGAATACATCCACAAAGATAAATGAATATTACTATGACTTAACATACTCCTAACCATATCCATAAGAGTACGATTCCGCCTTTCTGCTACACCATTTTGTTGTGGTGTACCGGGCATTGTATACTGTGCACAAATACCCCGACTTTCAAGAAACTTTGCAAATGGACCTGGACATTGTCCATTCTCATCAGTTTTACCATAATAATCACCACCTCTATCAGATCTCACCAATTTTACTTTTCTACCTAATTGCCTTTCCACCTCATTTATGAATACCTCAAGGGCATTCACTGATTGAGATTTTTCATGTAATAGATATATATATAATAATAACGTGAGAAATCATCAATAAAGGAGATAAAATATTTTTCACCACTCCAGGATTTAATGTCAAAAGGACCACAAATATCAGTGTGTATTAACTCAAGAAGTTGACTACTTCTTGTGGCGGGATATTTTGATATGTGTTTTGTTTGTTTACCCTTAATACAATCAATACATACATCCCAGTCATCAAAATCCAATTGAGGTAAAATTTCATTTTTTACTAACCTCAACATCCTTTCTTTGGATATGTGACCTAATCTTTTATGCCATAAGAAAGCAGAACATTCTTTTCCTGCACCACAATTTCTATCAACAACATGTTCAACATTAAACAGGGATTCAGAAAAATTAACATCAAGATTTAAACGATATAAACCATCCAATAATGTACCAGAACCATAATAGTACGAAAGTTTATACAAATGAAAAATACCATTTTCAATCTTAAAGTTAAAACCTAAATAATCCAACTTTGCAACAAAAATTAAATTCCTAGCACAACCAGGAACATAGAGACACTTTTCAAGATTCAGACAATAACCAGTGTCTAGAATCAATCTGTAAGTCCCAATTCCTTCTATCCGTGCCTTCATTCTGTTCCCCATATATAAATACTTTTCAGTTCCTTTTATGGGCTGGATTGAAAGGAATCCCTGCATAATATTAGAAACATGAGTGGTAGCTCCAGAATCCAACCACCAGGTATTATTAGACACTTCAATTATATTTGCTTCAAAACTTACAGAAACATAAAAAGTACCTTTCTTTTCGAACCAAGATTTTCTTTTTGGACAATCTTTCTTGAAGTGACCTACTTTCTTGCAAAAGAAACATTTATGGTCCTTCTGGATATTACCCTTATTCACTTTCATTGGGGCTTTGTCCTTCTTGTTCTTCTTTCCTGATTTAGCTTTACTGAAGCTAGCACCTTCATGAGTTGTGAGATGGATATAATGATCTTTCATTTTCTTCAATCTCCCTTCCTCTTGTACCAACATGGCTTTGATTTCTTGAAAGTTCCATTTATCCTTAAGAGTGTTATAGTTCACTTGGAACTGGCCAAATTCAGAAGGAAGAGAGTTCATGATGAATTGTACTAGAAAAGACTCATTCACCTCCATTCCCATAGACTTCAATCTTGCTGCTATATTTTCCATTCCAGTTACATGGTCATGTATGGGTTGTGACCAGTCAAACTTTTTGGTAGTCAGCTCACTCATAAGAGTTCCTACAATAGACTTGTCAGTTATGTCTGATTGTGAGTACTCCTTGATCAGTTTCATGAATTCCTTTGCGTTTTCTGTTTTAGGCATAAAAGGCTTTACATTCTCTGTCATAGACATGCGCATCAAGTTTAGTGACAACTTGTTAGACCTATGCCAAGCCTCATAAAGAGACTTTTCATCACTTGTACTAGTCTCTGTAATGGCTTCGGGCATTTCATCCATCATAATTGCCATGTCCAAGTCTAACACACCCAGTTGGAACTAGATTTGTTCTGACCAATCAACATAATTGAGCCCATTAAACTTGACCACATTGTTGCTCAAACCTGATAAATTCATGTAAGCTGGAAATAATACACAAACTCATACATTAATGCTTTGATAAAATTAATGGATTCAAAAAAATTACTACATTAGTCATACATTCAAGTTCACCTTTGGGTGACACTTAAACTGATAGGTAATCATTTAAGTCATTCATTTAAGTTCACCTTTGGGTGATTCTTAAACTGACAAATTCCATATATACTTTAATAAACAATCAATCATACTTAAGCCTATATGTATGTTATCTTTGGATATACAAACATATTTACTAAGTACATGAAATGTCTCAGTTTAATGTCATCAATTCTAAACAATGGTTCACCTTTAGGCAATCCATAATATCCTTATATCAATGACTAATTTCTATATCTATTCATAATTTAACATCCTTTATATTATGAATAATTTTCACAATAACATAAGAAATTTAAAAGAACAGCGAAATTGCTAAAACTTTTAATTTTGATTAGAATTATAACGGACCCGAAATTCAACTTAATTGAATTTCCTTCATCCAAGATTAATAAAAATAATTACATATAATTCATTAAACAAAAATTATACCATACACTTTTCAAATTAAAAGCATTTGAAACCTTTAAACTTTTAATTCACATTCAATGCACAACAATGTTAAAAAATACATAAGCACAAGAGTAAAATACTGCCGCAACAATAAAGTTGCTTCCAAAATGGAATTCCACTGCAACAATAAAGTTGCTTCCAAAATGGAATTTCGCGGCTGAAGATGTGCAACAATAAAGTTGCTTTAATGCAACAATGAATAAAAAAAAAATTTGCGGCTTCGAAATTCACGATACAATGAATTGAAACAATCATGCAACAGTAAAATTGCTTTTAAACTTTCGGCTTCCAGGGTAAAATTCACGTTAAAGTGAATTGAACTTTCTTTCATCAATAAAAAAAATTGATATCATGAAACCCTACGGCTTGGATTTCATGCCAATAAAATTAATTAAACATATGAAAACTTAAAATCCCCAAATTTTACAATTCAAAAATTAGGGTTTCAATAAATTGAAAAAATTACCATTAATGGAGAATCATAAAATTCAGAACCTGGCTTTGATACCACTTGTAAGCAATTCTTTAATTTTCAATTGAATGAAAAACACACAGGATTTTGAATTTTCATGATACTCAATATTCCCTCATACACAGTGGAAAAGAACTTACCTGGATCCATTGTATAATTTCTTCCTGTCAATGTTCTCCCTTCTCTTACTCCTCTTTAATGCTTTCTTGATGATATAGAAATTCTGAAGGATGTCACAGTTTCTTTTCTTTTCAGAGAACGTAACCTTTCTTTTTTTCTTTTCAGAAACTTAACTTGTCAACCGTAGTCCAACCTTTTCCCTCTTTATGATATTTAATCAACTTTAATAAAATACCAATGCCCTTTATTGAAGTGAGAAGAGAGGGGTTAATTTTAATAACTCTAAAATAATCCCTATAACTTTAATATATTATATTCTAATAATCATTACATTAGAATCTATACATCAAAATTATAATTTAAATTACATGAACCAATCTTAAATATTAATATAATTTAACAAAAACAACTATTATCAATAGGAAAGGGAAATGATGGTTGCTTTAGAAACCAAGAATAAAGAAAGATTCATCTTCAATGATTTTCCTTGTCCTCCAATCTCTCACCATTTACATGATTCCTGAAAGCGTTGTAATAGAATGGTGATTTCATGGATCACAAGATCCATGACTCCACAGATCTGATGTGTTTGGTTGTTTAACTTTTGCTTCTACTATCATCCCTGTATGCACTAAGTTTGACAAAAGAGCTTCTAAATGTGTTTCTTTAGGTTTTTTACTAAGTTTGACAAAAGAGTTTCTAAATGTGTTTCTTTGGGTCTTAAAAATGGGGTTAAAGGTTATGTTTTATAATGCTTCATATCACGAAATGTTACTTCTTATGAGGCACACTTCCCGTATGACAAAGTCGATTCTAATTTACCATACACTATACTGTCAACGACATTATAGATCAACATTTCACAATTTTATATAATTTTACACGAATCCTATTACTATTACACATATACATGACAAGTTTTTGTCTCTGATAATGATGCATCTTTGAATTCTGATCAATTTCCAGCCAGAGTCTATTGCACGAGTAACCATAAGAAAGCCTCCCTCATACCTAATTGACTATCATTGTTGTTGTACAACATGAAATTATATAAAATCTATATTTCTTCCATAAAACTTATTACAACTTACTACTATACTTACATAGCTGTGCATGTAGAAGTTAGGCACCTCCTAACCTAATAGTTAGGCACATCTTAACCTAATAATTAGCACCTCCTAATCTAACTAATTATGATAAGCACACATTACATTTTAACACTTCCTCAAGTTGGATCATATAGATTGTATGAATCGATTTTGGAATAGACAAACTCAATATGAGAGAATGTTAATAAACCAAACTACACACACAAACCAGTGTAGTCCAAGAGACTCCTCAGCAACATATGGAGAATAATATTGGACAACAATGGACAAACGCGAAACTTCAACTATGATTACTATGATGACAAGTGAGATTTTCATCAACAGTAGATGACAACCTGCAACAACAAACAACAACAACCTGCAAAGACTAGGACTAGATTGCCATCAACAAATGAAGGCCTGTAGTGGCGAACAACAACAAAACTACAGGAACTGGATTGCCATCAGTAGCAGCGAACAACAACAAAACTTTAGGAACTGGATTTCCATCAGTAATAGATGTGAGGCCTACAAAGGCTAAAACCAACAAACCTACAGGGACTAAACTGTCATGCAGAGGCTAACATCAACAAACTTACAGGGACTAAACAACCATCAATGATTGATGGGGCCTACAGTGGCTAAAACTTTCTCCCCTTCACGATGAACAGTGAAAAATAACTGCACATCGATGATAGAACATTAAGGTGAAAGATCTGGCTCTTCAAAAGACTTTTCCACAAGAGATGCAACTGATGGGGGCATGCAGTGGCTGAAAGATATTTCCCCTCACGGCAAACGGTGGAAATGACAGCTCATGCACTTCTCGAGGCACTCTTAACCTTAACTTCTCTGAAGAAAATGTGGCGACTTACTGTGGATGTCGGCGACAGACTGCAACAGTGGCGACTGATTGTGGCAACGACAATAATTGATTGTAGTAGTGACGATAACTGATTGTGGCAGTGACAACTGACTGTGGTAGCAGCGACAAACTATGGAACCGACGACTGACTATGGTAGAGACGACTGTGGCAGTGACAATTGATTATGGCTGCCCTTTGGAGACTTGTAACTTTGTGATATGAGTCAAGAGGAGCATCGAATATGCTACAACATTCAAGGTTAAACGCACATTATTGAAGGAGACTAAGGTCACTAGTTACCACCAACAAAGAGCTAGAACAAATCAAACAAAATAATCAAGAAACAATGCTGAAACAAAGGCATCTTTTCCTTTTTTTTTTTACTTTTTTCATTTTTTTTCTTTCCTTTTTTTAATAATTATGGCACAAAATAAAAGAGAAAAAGAAAGAACGTGATGATGGCAGAAACCAATACACCATTAAAATCCTTGGATTGATTGTGTTGAGCACTATAAAGATGAAAAATTCGAGTAACAAAGATTGTGAATTATGATGGCATCAAAATGCCAAAGACAAGTTGGAGGTCCAAAGGTTTTGTGCTAGACTACTGACAAATGGTGATACTTAACATTGTATCACAATAAGTACGGACTAAACAAGCTAAACTCGAGCCCAAGAAGAAACTGACCAACAACTATTGAAGAAAGAAGTGATACAGTGACGTCGAGAGCGGTTTGCTAAGTCATCTACCAGCTTATCACTCGCAAGAGCTAAGAGGCCAGCAATACCCAGTGATTCAGTTTCTTGAGAACAATTGAGATTCGTCTAGGGGCGAATTAGAAACCCTTAACTTCGAACGAGTCAACCTAGTGAGTCAGAGTGGGTCTCGAAGAACAACCCAACGATTCAGTAATAAGCTGTTACAATAAGCATTGATGGTGCAGAGAGCCTTTCAATATGGATATTAGGACTAACTTTGTCCCAAATTATCTTTATCATAAATATTTTTAAATTATCAAAATCCTTTTGTGGAAAAAGATAGAAATGGATTGTTTCTTCATTCGATTCAAGGTACTTGAAGGTCTCATTATTCTTTTTCGGGTTAAATGTATTTTTGGTTCTTTAACTTTTTAAGTGAAATTAGAATTAGTTCCTTTTTGAAATTTTGGACCAATTTAATTTTCCATTTTTAGAAATTTGTGAATTTAATCATTTTAACCAAATTGTGTTAAGTTTATTTGACATTTCAAACATGTTTATCAGCTAGCTAACATTGAAACGAAAATATATTTAAAAGTGTAAACATTTGAAATACTATCATGTTTGAAAATTTAAATAAACTTTAAAAAATTTGATTCAAAGATCTAAATTCATACATTTTCAAAATTGAAAGAATAAATTGAATAAAATTTAAAAAAACAAAAACATATTTAATTCTTCTTACGTTCCTCTAATCATCGGCTCTCGGACATGTTTACAAAATCTCTCTCTCTCACCCTTTTCATATCAACCTAAGCAAGATGAGTTTGTTTAAATCCATACTCTATCTTTAGATGGGCATTAGGACTAACTTTGTAAATAACAAGTTCTGTTAAAGGGTTCTAGCCAGTTTCTTTTCACAGTTACTCTATTGTGTATATAATTCATGTATCTTGCAACTTTGTGAGTTGAGTTGATCAATAATATTCTTGGTTATTCTCCTTTTAAGCCATTTTTTACATCTTCAGCTCTGTTTCTCTAATACAAACTTTTTTACTTAATAGAAAGCTTTATGGATCTTTTAACATTGAACAGGGACGTGAAGGAGAATGGCATCACAAAAAGTGAAGAACCAAAAAGCATTTTACCTTTTTTCTATCAATACTTGGAAATACTATCCAACATTTTACGAGAAAACAGCAACCAAAGTCTCAGAATTAACTGTTGTATGATTGCGTACTCTCCTGGAGATGAGCAATCCAAAAGTTGACTTTGTATCATCATTTAATGTCGTGTAGTCAGTAATAAGGTCCAATATATTATATAAACATAAATATTTTGAACAACCATCAGTAGGATTTACGTTTGTACATTATGTGTGGTGTTAGGAAAAAAGGGAAAATAGAAAACCTTTTACTGTTGTCTGAGCAAAGGGATGGATAAAAAATGCGTGCTTTCTTGAGAAAAGCGAGGCAAGTAGGATTGTTAGGGTGGAAGTGATTGTGCAAATTATGTTGGCGTGTTAGTGACGTGTAGATTTGATGCAGGGGCAGTGGGCAATTACAATTTTGGTTAGTGGCTTCTAGACGTTGAAAAAGGTGTTGAAAGAGAAGAAGATAGGAATGGATGGATAGCGATGAACAGTGAAGAGAAAAGATCAACGATCGAGGATGAAGGATCAATGATTGTGTGTGTAGTGGGAAGGAGTAGAAGAAGAAGAAGTAGTTTGAGTTGAGTTCGCGGAAGCACCCTGAGCCTGTGTCAGTGTCTGCAATTACTATTGAGTATTGAGTAAAGAGTAAAGAATGAAGAGGAACATGGTCAAAAAAATATCAGAACACCAACCCTCTTACCTTCCTTCCCATTCCCATTCCCATTCCAACTCCCACATCGCTAACCCACCAACCCCTCCATTTCCATGACTCCTCTCAACCCTTTCATCCTCCTCCTCCTCTTCTGCTTCCTTTCTCTCCCATACTCTTCCTTATCCGCCTGTCCCCTCAACTTCACCGTCCTCGGCACCACCAAGCCTTCCTCCTTTGACTCCTCCCGCTGCCAGGTCATCAGCCAGGCCCTCCGCCTCGTCCAGTCCGACTACCTTCGCCGCAGCGGCTTTTTCCTCGCGCCCTCCAACGCCTCCGACTCCTGCTGGCTAAGCTTCCAGTCCTACGTTAACCTCTTCGACCCCACCTACAACATTCGCTCCTCCTGTGGCTACCAAACCTCCTGGATCTCCCAGGGCTGCGTCAACGTCACCACCAGACAGGAGTTCGAAGCTCTGGTTCCTCAATCCGCTCTTCAGTCCGTAGGAAAAAACTGCAATCAATCGCTCGAGAATAATTCTCCCTGCGCCCTCTGCACCTCCTCCCTCTCCTCTATCCCGCACTTGGGACAGTCCATCGGCAACCTCACCAGCTGCACTGACTACTCTTCTATCTACGCCGCCGCCTTCGCCAACTACCTCGGCCCCTCCGACCCCGGCACCGCCAAGTGCTTGTTCTCCCTCGAATTTCCCTCCGCCGGTTCCTCCGCCTCCAAAAGAAGAAAGCTTCTTTTTGGGCTTGTTTCTGTTGTCTGTGTCGTGGTTTTCTGCTTGCTGGCTTTCGGCTTTTGGGCTTATCGCAAGTTTGAAAAGAAGGTGGCTCGGGATATGGATGTTCGTGTTGTGGAAACCGGTTTCATTTCTGGGTTGGATTCCATGGACCAGAGCACCACCTTGATCAGGTTCACTTTCGATGATATTAAGAAGGCAACTAAGAATTTCTCCCGGGATAACATAGTTGGAAGAGGGGGTTACGGGAATGTGTACAAAGGGTTGCTTCCTGATGGGAGTGAGGTTGCTTTTAAGAGGTTCAAGAATTGTTCGGCTGCTGGTGACGCGAGCTTTACTCATGAGGTTGAGGTTATTGCTAGCGTGAGGCATGTTAACCTTGTTGCCCTGAGAGGTTATTGTTCTGTCACGACTCGTTTAGAAGGTTACCAGAGGATTATTGTTTGTGATATGGTGAAAAACGGGAGTCTCCACGACCATTTGTTTGGTTCCAATGGGGTGAAACTGAGTTGGCCAATTCGTCAGCAGATTGCTCTAGGCACCGCTAGAGGGCTGGCTTATTTGCATTATGGGGCTCAACCTGCAATCATTCATAGGGATATTAAAGCAAGTAATATACTTTTGGATGATAAGTTTGAAGCCAAGGTTGCTGACTTTGGACTGGCGAAGTTTAACCCTGAGGGGATGACGCATATGAGCACTAGGGTGGCTGGAACCATGGGGTATGTTGCTCCGGAATATGCTTTGTATGGACAGTTGACAGAGAGAAGTGATGTGTTCAGTTATGGGGTTGTGCTTCTTGAGCTTTTGAGTGGTAGGAAGGCGCTTCAGATGAACAATGATGGTCAACCATCTGCTTTAACCGATTGGGCTTGGTCATTAGTTAGAACCGGAAAGGCTTTGGATGTAATTGAAGATGGCATGCCACAACCTGGTTCACCACAAGTTCTCGAGAAGTATGTGTTAATTGCTGTGCTTTGCTCTCATCCACAGTTGTATGCTAGGCCAACAATGGATCAGGTTGTTAAAATGATGGAGACCGATGAATCAGTGCCCTCAATACCCGAACGCCCAATCCCTTTTGTCGCTGGGAGGCTTGATATTGACAGATCTGTGAGCAGTAGTGGCTCTGGTCAGCTCTCTAGTCCAACGGGTTATCAAACATATACTCTAGAAAGTGATAGCCAATTAACTAATTCTAGGGAAGAAAGAAGCTCCAGCTCCAGGGTTTTGTGTACAGATTGAGATTTTGAGTGTCGGGATAAATTGTTTGTAGATTTAGATTATAGAATACTGTTTTGTTTCTTCAAGTGGGTTCTGTTACAAAGCCAAATTGGATGTACAAATTTTGGTTCTTGCTAGAGTTTGCATAATGGCATCAGAAGAGTATGATCAAGTTTAGGTGAATTAAGTGAATCACTGCTGTATCATAAGCAACTTCCAATTCATTTTAAGTATGTTTTAGTGCAATAAGTGATGGCATTTTTAGCTGAGCTCAATTGGCACTTGTATTTCTCTGGCTGTGACACAACTTCTCAATACTAATGTTGAAGTAGAGGAGTATCATTACCGTTTGTTTTGTAACTCAGTGGGAAAGCTGATGTAAGAGTGAAACAATCCAAAAAGAGAAGCTGGCATAAATCTCTCTCAAAAGCTAAGTGCACATGTTCCCTCCTGTTATGGGTTAATCAGGCTGCTTATGATTAGGAACATGTCAAAAAGGTTTGACTTTTATTTTCAGATATAGTATTATTATGCTACCAAGCTGATAAAAAAAATTATTATGCTATCGAGCTGATAAAAAGAATTATTATGCTACTGAGCCTGAACTTCAATCATTAGTCTAATAGAGTTGGCAATTATTAATGTGTCAGAGAAATGTGCAGATAGCTTAGGTTTGCAACACAACTCATGCATTCTACGTTTTCTGTTGGCTGATGAACAAAATAAATGATTACAAATCTTTGAGATTTTATTGGACAAACTAGAGCTTTGGTTGTGATGTATTATTCTCTTTTTTTTCTTCTTTTTTTGATGGGTGGTGCATTATTATGGAATAATTGACAATAACAAAACATCTAATTTTGTGGGCCCTGTGGCCGAATTTGTTGAACTATAAGAAAGTGAAGAGCATCATATTTTTGTTAAAGTAATGGCCTAATGGAGAACCGTTTTTCTTTCTTCAAATGACATCTTCACTGCTTTTTTCTTCTTGGTTCGCGGGAGAGGCTGCTGAGGGAATTCCGGAATACGAGATCTGGTGATCTTGCAATGCAGTGGTTTGAAGCTGAAAGGATGCTTTGACCTTTAAAAATTAAGCACCTCCCTCAGTAAAGGAATCAAATACCATTAAATGAGCCTCATTCACCTGCAAAGAAATGTAACTGGCCCTTGTTCATGAACGATCGAGTTATTGAAGTATATAGCTTTTGAAATCATATAAGAATTTTGTGAAATATAAATGCTAAATATACATCATCATCATCCTATGCGTAAACAAAATATCTTATTGAGGATTTGATGGATGAATTAAGGGGCTCAATTGTCTATTCTAAACTAGATTTGAGGTCTGGTTAAAGAATGAAATCTAGAGAATAATACAAGAAAGCTTTTAAAACTCATACAGGGAGGTTTGAACATTTGGGTTATGCCATTTGGCCTAATCAATGCCCTTGCTTCATTCCGAGCATTAATGAATTATGTTTTCCACCCATTCTTGAGAAGGTTTCTCATCATATTTTCTTACGACATTCTTGTTTACAGCCCTACACTTGAGGATTGTGTGGTGCATCTCAAGATTATTTTCTGTTATTGTGAACCAGAAATTGTATCTAAAAAGGAGTAAATGTTGTTTTGCTACATTCGAGTTGGAATATCTTAGTCACTTCACTTCGTAACTAAGATTAAGGTAGCAACCTTTAAATACCAAGAAGTTTCTGGGGGTTTTGGTTCTGACTTGATATTACAGACGCTTTGTCAACGACTTTGGCAAAATCACAAAAACATTGACTGATATGTTAAAGAGAGATAGTTTTCAGTGGTAAGAAAAACAAAGCATTTTCAGCCTGACATAAGCGTCAAAACCAGGCCATGCAAGCTCAAGCCATCATTCTATCGACGAGTTTGGAGATGAGATTGTGGCCCCTAGCAGTAGCTTGTTAGAACCAAGCAGATTTCATCATAACCCACAACCTATAGTCACCCTGCCACCAGCCACATCCCTAGTCTTACCCTCTGCCCAACCTCCATAGCCATACTTCAACACGTTCATGAACTCATTGATCAACAGTATGCACCATAATTTGTAGAGCTCGCGGCATTAAGATGAACAACAATTGAAGTTCAACACAATCATCGACACTCTCCATACCCTTACCATACAGTTATTCCCTCAACCAACACCTTCACCACAACCTCAATCGGAACCTCAACCTCTACCTCCACCAACCCAACCTCAACCTCCACCACTGCCACACCTCCCACCGGATAGTGATGTCTTTCCTTTTTCAACTTTTTTGGTGTTTATCAAATAAGGGTGAGAAAAAAATATGCTAAACCTTTTTGGGTAAATAAGTCAAGGGAGTTCATTTAGTCAGTGGGATAAAAAAAAATTCTTACATCATCATTTATGTTTTGTATTTTTTTTGCTTTTGATTTTTCTATATAACATTCTGATACATTATGTTTAACAATAATATGCTTTGAATATGATATGTTGGGCTAAAATTCTCTCATTCTTTGCATATATTCATTTATGACTTAGAATTTGTTAATTTGGAGGAGATGATTTGGGGAAGAGTGAGTGGATGAATTTAAGAATAAATTTTTTATTGTTTATTTGAGTGGATTTAGAAATAGATGAGAGTAGATTTAGAAGTAAAGTTCGTGAGAATTAGTGTAGGATTTGATTGATGTAACAGACAAAAAAAAAATTATTTAATTGATAGAAATTGAAAATTATCACAATGTCTCTAATTATTAAAGTAATGTAAAATGATAATTGTTAATGTTATATTTAATTGTAAAAATATTTATAAAACATAAAAAATTAACATTCATTATTAAAAGTAATTTTCTAATTGTAAAAAATTATAATTTAGTAAAATGAATTTATTTTTATAGGTGTAATTGAAGATGTGCATTTGTATTTTGGTTTTCATTAATTAAGTTTTTTGTAGATAAAAATCATGACATGGTACAAGGAGAAGAATTATATCAATTTGTTTTATTAAGAGATAAAATTTTATATTTTTAAAAGCAACTTGAATTGATTTTGATTAAAAAAATAGATAATAATCATTTTTAATTAAAAGTATACATTTTATCTTACAATAAACAATTATATATTATTTTTCTTGATATACAAATTACTTAAAAAAAAAACTTTTTAACTAATTGTTTAAAGAACACTTTTTATGAGTTGACAATGTTTTCATTAGATGTTTTCCCAACAACACAAGTACTTTCCATGTGTCCACACATGACATAACCACGAAACATCAATCCTCAACACACAAAATTCTCTAACCCACTAAACCATAACTCCAAGATCCTCTTCAAAATCCTAAATTTCTAAAAACCCTTTTTGTTGTTTTTTGTTTTTCTCTTGAGACCATTTTGGTTTGAACTTCAATTTCAGACCTCAATAATGGCTTGTGCATTTCATGCAACTTTAGCAGCAAACAACTATGCCTTTTCTTCTAGGAGATTCTCCTTGAAGCACCCAAAAACCAATAAGAGAAGGTTTGATTTGTTCACTGTTAGAGCTGACTCTGATGGCTCTGTTTGCTTTGCATGCGGCACCTAGAACACTCTGGCGGCGTCCTCGGCAGCGGAGTCCACCAGCTGTGACGGAATCCCGTGGTTTGGCAGCTAGAAGCACTTGGTCCTGGCGAGGGAATCGGAAACAACGTCGCGAAGAACGTCATCGCGGTGGAAGCAGAGCGACACGAAGTGTACCCCGGAAGGCGCGTCGAGGTGCTTCTCTTTGGGGAAGATCTTGTCCGGCATAACAAGATTGGGGACGCGGAGCGAGGCCTCTAGAAACTCGGTCAAAACGTCATCATTGGTGACGGTGGATCTCCAGCTGGAAGCCAAGGCAGGTTGGATCCTCTACCTTCGTCGCATATAATCCAGCGTCCGCCACCAAAGCAACCTCCAGCTTGGCCGAACATGGCGCCTGTGCCTGCACTTCCACCACAAAGCTTGGAACGAAATGGTCCAAAGGAACCGAATATGATCACGATGGAACCAAATATTACATGGTATTATTCAATCTACGAAGGGCAAAGATGATAATTGCCTTCAATTCACTCCAAATCATCTCATATCAGCGAGTGATAGAATAAGGAAGTATCTCGCAAATCCGTCTTCGCAAATCTTCGCAAATCCTCGAAAGTGAACACCATCGATCTCTCAATTCAATCGTTGCTTTTACTTCTGAATAGTACAATCCTCAAAAGTGAACACAGTGTTACGGAAGTCATTCTTCAATCATAATAACTTTGATGCATTGCATTTATGATAATAACTTATATACATTACATTTGAAATATTTACTCTAATATTTATTAATTGCACATACTTTATTATAGCATGCACTCTGATATCGTGAAATGTCTTTGATTCTTTGATATCTTATGCTCTTTATATTGCTCTGGTAAAATATTCAATGAACTCTTTACCATATGTTCTGATTTCATGAAATGAAATTTAAAAAACATTTTGCTTTTATATACTCCCGTGAAAAATCTTTCAGAAAAAAATAGTTAAACGATTAGCATGATAGAATTAATCTTAGCTTTATATATGCTTTGAACCAAATCTATCATAACTAGTATATCAAGTTGTTAATATCCCTGATACCTATGTCGTTTTAGCTTGTGTTTTTGTTAAAAATAAAAATGGGAAGATTTCTAAGACAAGATTGTTTAAGCAAATATTGTTTTTACGTTTAACATAACATCTAAAATGAAATAATGGTTAATCTTCTATGATAATATATTAGCAGCGCCAAACGCTACTCTTTAAAAGTGCCTAAACGATCTAGAACATATAGTAACTAACAACATTTAACACATGTCTAATAAGCATTAAACGATATAGAGTTCATAATAGAGAGTCTAATCGTGAAAGTGTCTTTTAAAAGAAAATTAGACCATCTAGAATACAATCTCGCTAAACGTTGTATCTCAAACGCTTTAAAATTTACTCAAAACAAACAAGCGTTAAAAGCTAGTATTTGTATCATGCCTAAACGCTTAGGTCATATAACACTTTAATGCATATACGTACAAGTATCCTTTTGTTTATTGTGTTGTGCTATCTTTTTTGTGCAAATTTTCAACTTTATCAAAAAGCCTTCCTAAAATCAGAACGACGTTAAGAGATAGGAGGATATTCAAGGAATGTCTCTTACATGCTTTATGCCTACTCTTTTCGTACGCTTATGGAGTGTCTAACCCCTACAAAGTAATATTAAACATTATTTACAAAATTTTTTTAAAATAATATTCAACATTCCCCCTCCTCCACGTTCTTTATAGTGTTTTCTTGTGTTTCACTTTCACATAGAAAAGATTGATACATTCAAATATGGTTTCCTAATCTTATGAAGCATATCTCAAGCAGAGGAAATTTTGCAATACTTCTTAGTTTTTATATCAGTCCCCCGTATATTGTAAAATTAAATGAAATAATGAAATAAGAAAGTCTTGAGTCTCATATAAGATGTAATACATCAAAACTGATATAGAAAACTATATGCACCAATCCTAGATTGAAAACTTAACAAAATGTAGTTGGTATAACAAGTTATATGAACCAAAACACTTAATTTAATCCACTGAGAAACATATTTTTGACATCCATTTGATAAAGAGATCATTGTTGAAGAGTAGTCATGGTTATAAATAAATGAACATAAGTCATCTTTGTCACTAGAGAGAAGGTATCACCACAATCCAGCCCAAAAAATTGTGTGTATCCTTTGACCACAAGACGAGCTTTGATGTGATCAATAGTACCATCACTACCAACTTTGATAGCGAAAACCCACCTACAACCAAACCCAAATTTTTCTGGAGGTAATGGGGCAAGCTCCCAAGTTCCACTATTCTAAACAACAAATTTTTTATCATGACTTGACACCAATCATGATGGTCTAAGGCATCACTGACAGATTTTGGAATGGTCACAAAAGAAATAAATGAAAGACCGGTATAAAAAGATGAAGATAATCTATGATAACTCACATGGAGAGGGATTACGGGTAAAACATATACCTTTTTGGAGGAAAATTGGACTATCAAACTCTCTTTTCAAAACCGGAGGAGACAAAGTAGTTGACACGTGAATTGACTCACTTAGTGGTTGTTGAGAATGATGTCTATGATTATAAATCTGAAGTGGTGGTGGAAAAAAATATGATGGTGGTGGTGGTGGTGGTGATGGACAAGGCACAACTGGAGAACCACAAATAAAAGAAATATTGATTGTACTAGGAATATTGACTGTATTATATGGAGACATATCAAAAGTAGAATAACCTTTAAAGTAAAAAGAATACTCATTGAAAGTGACATCTGCAAAAACAAAATAGCTGTTGAGAGAATGAAGAAAACACTTGTATCCTTTTTGTGATCTAGTAAATCCTAAAATAACATATTTGTGTGATCAAGGAGATAACCTATCAAGATCAAGACTAAAATTATGAACAAACATGTACACCCAAAAAATTTTAGAGATAATGGATGAAGAGGTTCATTAGAAAGTAAAATAGAATGAGGTATTTTTTTATCTAAAACCAAATAGGGCATGTGATTAATGAGATAACATGCATTAAGAATAGAATCACCCCAAAAATATTGAGGAACCTCACCATGAATTAAAAGAGTGTTATTTGTTTCAATAATATGTCTATTTTGTGCTCAATGACCCCATTTTGTTGAGGTGCGTATAAGCATACGAAGTTTGATGAAGAATTTCATGAGAAACCATAAATTGTTTAAAAGAATGGGAAAGACATTTGCCAATATTATCACTTCACAAAGTTTGAATAGAAACACCAAACTGAGTTTTAATTTCATTAAAAAAAAAGATTGGAAGATATGAAATAATTTTGAACAAGTTTTCACTAAAAACAATCAAGTACATATGAAATAATCATCAATAAAAGTAACAAAATATTAAAAACTTAAATTAAACTTAACATTACTAGGTCCCAAATGTTAGAGTGAAGTAAGGAAAAAGTGGATGAAGCACATTGAGAGACACTACGAGATAAGAAACTACAACTATGCTTGCTTAATTGACATGACTCACACACTAAACTGGATAACTTAGATAAGCTACTGTAATTTGGCAAGATTGGGATGACCTAACTGAACATGAAGAAGAAATGAAGAATTTATAGTTGCGTCAACATGTGTAGAAGGACGGAGATGATAAAGATCACGAGAATATTTGGTTTTGTAAACAAAGAGAATATTTGGCAACAGAAATAACATAGTCAAGAGAACATGTTAAATGATGAATGGATAATAAGTTAAAAGATGACCTAAGGGCATAAAGAACATAATTAATGGATAAAAAAGGAAATGGGTTTATAGTCTCAATACCATAAGCTAAAACCCTAAATTTATTCGTCATTGTAACGTAAGGTAAATTATTCGGAGAGGATAAAAAGGAAAACAAAGAATTGTTACCAGTAATGTGATCTGTGGCTCCTAAGTCAAGAACCCAAGGACCAAGAGAAAAAAACTGAGTCAGACCAACAAAAGATGTAATTGATATCTCCACACTGGTAAGATATTGTCCGCTTTGGGCCAAGCACTCACAGATTTGCTTTTGGTACCACTCCAAAAGGCCTCTTACTAATGGAGGTATCTATGTGTATATAAACCCATGTCCAACTCTTCTTTTATCTGATGTGTGACTTTGTTTGTACCCAACATCCTCCCCTCAAACAAAGGACTATGGTTCTCCACTTCCACCTCCCCTACAGCGGAAGTCTTTTCTTGTCCTCAAGTACACCATGGTCACCACTCCCTCTTTCACGATCCATGGTCAAACACTGAGCATCCCTTGCTCTCCATCTCTCATGATACATCTGGCTATCTGTCGGCCACCTGCCAAGGCTTCACCTGATCATGGAGGGACGTACTCGTTTGAGCCCGGTCACCAGACCTGAACCATGGGCTCTGATACCACTGTTGGGAAGGTTCGATATACACACATATCTCCACTCTAGTAAGATATTGTCTACTTTGGGCATGGAACCTCCTACCCAATAGTGGTATCAGAGCCGATGGTTTGTCTTGATGACCAGCTCAGACGAGTATAATGATCCCTATACCGAAAGTCTTCCTGGCAAAGGGTATTCTGGTAAGCGTGTTCCGTTAAGATAAACCGCGGTTGGAAAGGGTTACTCGTGGTTGTAGTTGGTTGGGAATGCTTTGGCTGAAGGGGGAGTGTACCTATGTGGAAGGGACTCACCCTTGAGGGGGAGATTGTTGGGTATCCAAGTGTGAGTCCAAGTCCCACATTGGATAGAAATGAGAAAGTAGAGCACCTTATAAAGATGAAAGACCCATTAACTCATTGTCTTAAGGTTTTGGGTAAAGAGTGGTGTCGATCCCTTATATATTTGGCTCATATGTGATTGGTGTTTGTGTAACCCACATGGAACCTCCTCCTCGATAGACCCAACAGTTGATCCTCATACCATTTGAGAAAGTTACTAACAATAACATATTTGTCAGTTATATCAGATGAATGAGGATCCATATGAGGTAATTTTGAGGGAGGATCAGTCTGAACAACAACAACAGATCGAGAAAAACGTCTATATAATGCATAACACTTGTCAATCTTGTGGCCTAACTTACCACAATGGTCACACTTGTGACATACTTTTATGGACTTTCAAGAGCGATTACGATCATCACGTTGAGATGCTAGTATAGAGGAATCCTCAACAGAAGCAGGTATATCATTAATGTGTTTACTTGATACACGCAAAAGAGTGGAACAAATAAAAGTCAAAGTGAGTACAATAGATGAACCCAAAAGCTAATCAGTGACATGAGAATATTTATCCACAAGTCTATGTAATGCTAATATCATGAAGAACTTTGACTATTACTCTATTTATTGGGTAGAAGCAATAGACAAGGGCAATAATTCATTAAATTCATGAAAAAGATCATGAATTCTACCCATTGAGTCTTGATGTCGAGAAGCAATAACATTGAAAAGATCATGACAAACATCATAAAGACGTTGAGTACCATTAGAGTATAATAATTTGGTATGTTCTCAAACTTCAAAACAAAACATGTGTCATGGGAACAAAAAGTTTGTTTAAAAGAAGAGTGAAAATACCCTTTAGAACAATGTATAATTAGACATTAATTTTCATCCAACACGTAACTTCAACATAAAGTAACTTCAACAGAAGCAACATCAATCGTAATATAATTAACATACCCTTAATTCTTAAACCAAAATTTAAAGTCTCATATCCAAGTTGCTTTCAATAGACAAATACATGTTAACATAGTTACTATATATGAACAAATAAGAAACGACGAAATTTTTTTCAACATATAATATCAAATCTAAAGTAATATTTTATCCTTTGAAATATATGACTCAATTTAATATATTTATATCTAACATATTTAAAAATATCACTTTAAAATTATAATATTTAATTATTTAATTAAATTAAAATCCAAACTTAGATTCATAACATCAATTATATAAGTGCAAAATCAATTATATTAAATCTGCAGTACATATTAAAACTAATATAGCAACTAAAATCTGCACTACATATTAAAACTAATATAGCAAGTAAAATTTGAACATTCTATCACACACCAATACATTCTGCAATTCAATAATGTATTATTCTTTCCCCCTATCACGTTTACCCTTAAAACATCCAATCTCTTTCATCCCTGGCTTAACAGTTTTTGCTACTTTGTGGTCCTTTCTGGGATATTTTCATGTTTTGGCTATGCCAGCTTTGGCAATAAATTGAAAAGGAGGCTCATCATCCTCATCTTTATCTTGGATGTAATATTAATGATATGAGATTCATAATCTTTTGAAATCCAAGAGATTAGATATATATTTTTCTGATATTAAATAATTTAGTGGAATTCAAATTAAAATATCATTTTATTAATATCAAAATTCATCCAAACAAATCTTAAAAATTTATTATATCTAGGTACGTGTGCTGTATGAAAAACCATAATATCAGTAAGTAAATCTCCAACGTGGGCGGGCCTAGGGTGTCTTTATCTTATCTTACGATTAAAGAATATATTATGTTTGCGTGGGAGAATTTTGTATGTATATAAAAAAGTTAAACATATTTAGGAAAATTACATTAAATTTATGCATAGATATTTCTGGAAGTTTTTTATTTAGTTTTTCTAAATAAAAATTTTAATTTATACATTAGATAACTTTTTAGTTTATTAAAAAAATCATTTAACTTTTATTTCCAAAATTAGTTTCAGAAAACTTTTACAAAAAAAAGAAATTAACCGCGTAAAAATGAGTAATTTGTGGCTGCTGGGATTCGAGCCCAGGTCTCCACGGCCACAACGTGGAATTCTCACCACTAAACTACAGCCACTACAGATGTTATGAAAAACTTACATTTTAAGTTTTGTCTGAATTACATAAACATAACCCTTAGTATATGTTACAAAAAAACGTACAAAACGACAGACCAAATACTCATAAATGCCATCTAATTTTTACGAAGTTATATAATGATAAATAATACTATTTCCTATTTTTTAAAAATACTATTTTGAAAAAATATTAATAGTGACGAACTAATACTATCAATTCGAAACAGGGTATCATAATCCTGAATTTTATGAACATTGTCAGAAAAAGACAAGCAAGAAATCACTCAGTAGATTTTAAAAATTCTTAAAGTCAAATCTATACAATTATTTTTTTCATAGGAACGCAATCAAAGAATGACTAACAAGAAATCACTTCATAGATTTTTTAAGTTCTTAATCAAAATCTATACAATATTATTTTTGTGAAAAAATGTCATACATCATCACAGAACAGACTATTTTTTTTGTCATATGCTGCTAAATCTATTTGAATAAAGCTGTGTACAGAAGCAAGAACAAAACAAAATGCCCCATTCCGAAACATTATCATTATCATACTAATCTAAACCAAGGAAACTCAATTTAGGTCTCAAGAGTGAGTTTTCCAGATACCTTTTGAGGGTGTGGATTGTGTTATTTTTACAACTCTCTGTCTTGGTTGTTGCGTATTCTTTGTCAGCTTTTCTTCAGGGTTGTCATTTGCCTTCACCACATCAACTTTCACTATGTGATGATCTGAAGTCCCTTTGGAAGAAAGGACTAAATAGGAACCAGGAACAAACTTGTATGGAGAATTTGATGATGATAATATGTAATCTACCCTAGTTCCATACTTACATGTGCCTTGAACACCTGCATAATATTTCCAATTTTAGTGATCATAGTCATAACAGTAATAAATAAACATGTTTATTAGAGTTTGAAAGTTTGTGTTTGTACTTTGGCCCTTGGCAATCATGACAACAGACTCGCATTCCCCTGCATAATCCTTTGCATCAGTGTAGTCTTTACTCTTGAGATATTTCATCACTTCAACCTTTGGTGTTGGCTTTCCCATCTCTTCATAGTACTGGACCCAGCAAAAAATTTCATTTCTACTTTTGTTACTTTTAAGATTGAGACCAAAAAGCAACAGAATAATAGAGGTACTACTTTACTGCCATGCATACCTTCACAATATCTGTCCATCTCTCTTGGGAGTAATCTGATTCATCCAGTGAATTAAGGCCTCCAGCTAAGATGTGAGGCTCATCACTGGATTGAATTATTGCATTTACCTGCTTCATTCGCCAATTCTCATCAAGATGATCAAGATGGGTACAGTAGAAGTTAAGCTCACCTACTTGAGGCACATCGATTGTGGCCTTCAAAACATTCCTGTGGATCAAATGTTAATTAATTAATCATAATTTTTTGGATGTCATGCTCATCCTTGTTGTTAAGTCATTCTCTAACCACTATGCTTTCACTCTCTAGAATGCTTCAATCCTTCTAACTAGGTTGCTTTCTGGGGTTGGAATTTGGATTTCCACAATCATTTTTCAATAGATGCTCACTAGCGATAGATTATGCCTTAGGAGGAAAGTAACAAATTTCTCAATATAATTATGATGAAACTTGAGCAACAAAAGTATATATTCTGACTGTTCTCCCAGCCCAGACAAACAGTACCTCATTTGCATCACACAGATTTGTTCCATACCAAACTTGAATTATTTTATGCTGCACACAGTGCAAGTTTCATTCTTCAAAAACAAAAACCAGATAGAGTTGCCTTTTAGAGGAGTTGTTTACAGTATTCAAGGAAATAAGCCACCATTTGAATTTGGAGAATCTGACAGTTTATATAAAACAAGAAGAAAAAGCTGAAAGTGGTGTTCCTTGGTTGGAATATTCCATGATCACTAAATTATGCATCTATAAACTTGTAAAAAAATACGATTGAGGTTGAAAATAAAATATGAGTGTGAAGGGAACATGGTTGAATGGTGACAACAGAGAATCCCAATAAGGAGTAGGTGGGGATGAATCCTGCATCGCTGCCTACAGCTATTACAGTTGGCATGTCATGCATTTTGATCATTGCCGTTGCCACGTAGAAGAAAACAAGGAAAGAATCTAAGACCAGTTTAAGAATTGATGTTAACGCTAAACTTTTTGCGTAAAGCTAAATGGGAAAGGTCGATCATTGCTTAAGCATTTGTTTGAAACAGTGAATAGTCAGTGAATGAGAAAATCTTCTAGGTGGCTTTAAGAAACTTCCCATGTGTTAGTTTAAGAATTCTCTTTTGGTTCAAAAGTGATAGAATTATTGGTCACTTTATGAACAGAAAAGTGATTATCTTTCCATTTTTTTTTTGCAGTGACAAGTTCCAAGAAGCTTCTTCGAAATACATACAAGGGCAGAAAACCAAAAAGTGTCTTAACTTTACTCCTTTTTCTTTAAAAAAATATTTTGGAGTCGTTACATTACTATATAAAAAATGAAAGGAAATACCTGCTACATGTATTTATTTAATGATAAAATAATAAACGCATTTTAATAAGGGAAGCAGGAAATGTACTGTTAGAATTAAGTGTAGAAATCAATTATTTTAAAAAGTTAATTCTCGTGTTTAAATAGGTAATCAAAGATAAAATAAAATGAAATGTAATAAATAAAAGAATTTATTTATAGATTTAAAACAATTATTAAAAAAAATCATCAAACTAGTTTAATTGAGATGACAGTTTACCAATGAAAGAACTAAATTAAAATAAGTAAATAATCTGAAGTTCCATTGGAGTTTGGTTTGAAGAATCAAAACTACTGTGCATTCATTTTCCATTTCAGTCCTGTTCCATTCCAGTGACCCAAAAAGCTTAACATAAACAAAAGAAACTGCAGAAACAGAAATGGTGAAGAAGTGCAGCATTATAATGAAAAGTTAGTTAAAAAAACTGACCTGAAATCAGTGTGATCGAAGATTTGGTGAGAGACGCAGCGTTTGATGGGCCATTTGGACAAGACAGCATTGCCGTACTCAGGTGCCCAACTTTCGGCGAAGACGTAGTTCATTCCCAACGCCGCAGCCAAATCAGACAAAGGCTTCATCCCATTCTCTTCCTCAGCCTTCACATCTTGCAGACCCAAAACATCTGCGTCCACTTCCTTCAGAACCTCAACAACTGTTCTGTTACTCATGTGGGCCCCACCTCCCCCTACCGACCACGCCTTCAGCCCTTCCTTGTCGTGTTCCGAGAAGCTCGATTGTCGGCTTCGCAGCAGCGAAATCTCGTTGTCTGGTAAATTTATGGAAACCCTCATCTTCTGTCTGCTACCAACGTTCTCCTCTGCTCTGCTCTTCACTGATTGTGACTGCGATGGCGAATGTTTCAATATGCTTCTGGGCCGCGAATTCGCCTTCGAAGCGACGCCGTTTTGCTCCCCCAACTCGCGTGCAACTTTCGGGAGCGCCGGGGCCATGGAGAACAGCGCGGCGTTGAATGTAGCGATCCGGATTGGCTTCGGAGTACCCAATTGCGCGTTAGGATGAACAGCCGCGGAAAGGTTTGGGCTTGGCTCAGTTTGGGCCTTTGGGGCGTTCTTTCCGAGCTTGCTGATCACTACTACTTTGGGCTTCGAACGGCGGCGAATTGGCCACCGGAGACGGCGGAGGAGGCGGCGGATGTTCTTGTTGAGGAGCTTGAGCATAGTGGAGAAGCCGGTCTGTGAAAAAAGAGGATCTTCCTTTGGAGAAATCATAAGATGTTGAGTTAATTAATTGCAGAGTTGTGACTTTTAACTCTGTCAGCCGATTACGTTTGGCGAGACATGCATTTTGTGTGAGAATGGAAGGACTGGTTGGATAATATACAGTGACTTGGAAGGAAAAACGAAGAAACAAAAACTAAGTATGTAAATAAATATTTAAATGGATTAGATTAGGAACTAGTTGAAGGCTTGCTTTGCTTTCTGTTCAGAATTGAGTAGAAAAGGGGAAGAAGTCTTCAAGGAAATGGGTTGGTGACATTTGGCATTTATGAATAAAATCTTAGAAAAATGGAACCGTTATTTGGAAATGATGCCATAATTCAACAGAGAGACAAGAAAAAAGAGAAACAAGAAGATGCCTATGGGTATGGTATGGTGAGAGTGATGCTCATCCCCAACTGCTACAAAAAAAGAAAATATTATTGGTATGCTTTTAGTTGTGTAGTGGACACAACACACGCAAAGGTAATATCGTTTAGAGGACATGTAAAACTTGCTGATGGAGTTTAAACTCGTTCATTTTTATTAATCATTTTCAATAGAGAAAAGTCGATCTGATTATAAGCATTAGATTGCCAAGTTCACAGCATCGTGATAACTTACAAGGCAGGTATGGTTTTCATATTTTTAATGTTTGACTAAGACAGAGAAGTAAGTGAAATAAGTGAAGGAAAAGAATACTAAATGGTAATAATGAAAGTGAATTAAATGAAGAAAGAAGTGGAGGTGGTGAGGGTGGACATGGAAGTGGGATTCTTATTTGGAACTCCACGTCACAGGAAACCCGGCGTACCCATCTCCCACGAACCTAACCTTCCCTTAACCATTACCATTTTACAAAATAATCTAAAGAGTAAAGACTGGAGTTCTGACTGTTGACTCTGACTCACTGCATAAGATGTGAGAAAAATAATCAGATACAATACAATAGAGTGTGAGCTGGACTGGGGTCCTTAAATCAAACAGCTTAAGAGCACAAATCAAGGTGGAATACCAGGGGTCCTTCCACACAGTTTTCATCCATTTCTTTACAAACACCACAATGAAAATATTGTTTTCATATATATATTCTGTGTGAACGATATTGATTATGTGTACAGGTCCACCAATTTTGCGGAGGGACATGAAATGGTAATGTGGTATGTGAAAACAATAGAAGATGGAAATGGAATGTGCCTGAATATATTATTTATAGAAAACAATATAGTAAAACATGGAAGGTCTGTTTCACAGTGTACCCTACAGGCTTAATGCTCAACAGTTACACTGGCATAAGAATATATGCGTTTGCCATATAATGTAAAACTAATCATCACGTATAGTCACTTTCTGAAGGAAAAGAAGCACCAGAACAAGAATTCTGAAAGAGAAAGCCAGAGTAAAACTACCATATTTGTTATTGCAATATTGATTTGCTTTAATAACTTGTAAAATAGGTTGAGTTCGGTAATAATAATAACACTAATAATATTTTTGTAACATTATACGTATTGGAATTAGACCAAAATCAGTGATTAACGATAAATTGAAGTAGATTTTACAGTTTTTCATTTAAGTATGGGGGATTTTATAGCATAGCTGATTTGTATACTTCCAAAATCTACTTACATGGATATTAAAAAAAATTACCAGAAGATAAATGGTGTGTTTTGAAGAATTCATGCTTTAAATTACATGTTTTTAAGAGAACTAATTATGCGACTCCGTAATGATTGGTTTTACCTAAGAGGCTTAATTAGACATTTTAAATAAATTTAGGTATTTTAAATTTATTTCTTGTTTATTTTTTATTAAATATTCAAAATTTTATATGTAAGTAAAGTTTTTACATTTACCATATTAGATGTACATGAATACTTTTTTAATATTGTAGATGCAAGATAAAAATTTTAAAGCGTACTCAACTAAGACTGATGCAGATTTGGCTATATTTATTTAATTAAAATTCAATAATCTATTATTCAGGTCCATTAACCAATATGATATGTTACACTAAAAGTTGTAATAAAGTTTATCATAATAATTTTCAATTTATTTGACTACTTTAGTCAAATTTATGATATGAATTTTCAAATAAAAGAATTTATTAAATACAGTTTATAGTGACTTGGTAGGTGTTTTAGAGTTGATAGGTGTTTTAAAATAATGAAATTAAATGTTTTAAAGTTAAAATAATTCAATAAAATAAATAAAAATTCTTAAATTCATCTCATTACTTAAAAACACAAATCATTTTTCTAAAACTTCTTCTCGCTTCTCTCTAAAAATTCTAACTTCTCGATTTTTTGTTTGATGATCAGGAAGTTCCTAGGAGATCACAACAGAGTAATCTCTACTTTTATTCGATCAATTTCTAGTATAGAGCAAGTAAGTTTTGATTCCTTTTTCTTTCATTTCAATCTGAAATCACGCGTAGCGATCTTTCATCGCATGTGTTTTAAGGTTTTTTTATCTTAGTTCCTTGGTAATCTGAGGTATTATAGGACTCATTCCATTTCCACTTTGGTGTATTGTAGGTGTTTTTAGAGTTCCTTGTGTTTCAAGAAATCGGTGAGACATTTTTAGAGTTGTGACAACTTTCTTTTAAGGTAAGGGAGACTAGTCCTTTCTTTAGATTATGTATGTTGTGTATGTTTAGTATATTCATGAGTGGTAAGATGATTTAAATGAAATTGTGAAAATTGTTCTAATATTTATTGTGTTTGGACGATGATTATTGATAATATGATGCTTGGATGTTTGGTAATGTGTGATTTTAATATTGTTCTTGTCATAATGGTATGTAAATAAGTGATATTAGATTATTGGAATTGAATGATAAGTTAAGGAGTAAGGTGTTGTCAAATACAAAGGTATTTGTAATTGAAAATGGTTGGTTTAAGCAATCTGGTTTTTCATCGTTGGTTTGGTGGTATTTGAGACTTGTAAGAGTCGTAAGATAGCTAGAATCTGAAATAGGGGTAGATGGTATTCTTTTGGTTAGGTTTTGTGTGGTTTTAAATGCAAATGGGAGGTTCGAGTAGTAAAATTTTGAAGTAAGGGGTTGTGAATGATTTGGAAAGTTTAGAGTCTGTGTTTGAGTTAATTATGACTTGTTCTCACTACTGGTTTAATGAAATTAGTATTATAGGTAGGAGGTTTGAGTTTGGGTGAGTTTAAAGTAGTCAAGTTGGGTTTGAGGTAGTTAATTGAAGTTAGAGAAGTGTTTTCATATGTCTCTTAGTGCTTATGATGTATTAGGAGTTAATTAAACTTCTTTAGAGGGTAGAAAAGGTCAAAATAGAAGTGTAGTATGTTCTGAGGTGTCGCTGAGGACCCTTGGGGCCCTTGAGCACCTTTTTTGCGCAAGCTTTGGGCTTGAACGCCCCCTAGACGACCTTTTTTCGAGAAGAATTTGCTCGAGCACCCCCAGGCGCCCCATTCTAGTGAGTTTGGTGCCTAGGTGCCCTTTTTCCAAGCATTGAGCATTCCTTAGCCAATTTTTGAGTTTTTCAGTTTTTGTTTGTCATGTGTTTTCTTATGTGCTGTTTTTGAATCCTTGACTTATGAGTAATAGTTTTATGTGTGTTCTGTGATGATACATGAGGTTGTATATATATTTATATATTTGAATGGAAAAGTTATGGAAATGAGTTTCAAAGAGTACCTTTTGTTGGATGTTTCAAGTATTGTTAGAATAAATGCACGTAGCTCAGTCTTGGGAGTTATTCTGACACTTTAATGGTCATTCATTCTCAAGTAGAGAGGATTGAAACATGTGGTGAGAGTAGTAGGAGGTCTTAGTCTAGGTGCTTACAGTATGACCTAAGACGAGGTACAAACTAATCTTGTGAGTGTGATAAGGTGAAAGTCATTGAAAATGGTTTTGCAAAGCAGTAGAGGCCACCTAAAGTGCACAACTTGCCATAGCTCGACATTCATACTAAATCTGGATAATCTAGTCTAGTCTAGGTCTTGCATGTTAAGATGTTTGGTTTGATTCATGTTATATATGATTTATGTATGCAATGTTTTAAGTGTAATATGAATTGTTTTGTATCTAACTTACCATTTTTCCTTGTATTTCATTGGTATGTCTTAGTGTTTTGTTTGTCTTGGCTATGATCATTATGTGAGTGTGAGTAGAGAGTGATGAAGTGACGGTGGAACAAGTTTTGGAGGGAGGCTCTACAAATGTTTAGTTATCTTTAATTAGCTGCTAGGTATATAGTTTTGTTTAGTTAGTTTGTATATAAAGTTTCTTTATGGTTATTTAAAGGACTATAAATAACTTTATATTTTTATCTGTCGATTGATCTACATTATTAAAATTGTGATAATTCTTTTATAGTATTTATACTATATTTTAGGATGTTACCATTATGAACAAAAATATTTTGTATAACTTTTTTTGTTATATAATTTTGTTATTATAATTAATTATTTAAATTTAAAAAAGTAATTATTAAAGAGATAAATTATAATTTTTAATATAAGTAATTATTTGAATTTAAAAAAGTGCTTACTAAAAGGTAAAATTGAAAAGGAAAATGTGGACATCCAAAAGATAAATCCTTTTTATATACAGTGAGAACACATGAATCTATTTGTACTTTTTCATGATAGTAAAAATAATAAAATTATTATTATTATAATTATTAAATTAAGGGTTAAATGTTTTTGTCACTTAAATTAGTAAAAATTGAAATTAGTTATTTTTCAAAACTTTGGTTCAATTCAGTTTCCTAATTTTAAAAATACATGAAATTAATCATTTTAACCAAATTTTGTTAAGTTTATTTTATATTTCAAACGCATATACTAGTATATTTGAGTTGTTTTCACAGTTTGACACATTTTCGCTTACTAAGAAATATATTTGAAATGTCAAATAAACTTAATCAAATTTAATTAAAATGACTAAATTCACAAAGTTCTAAAGATACAACACTATATTGGCACTAAATTGGTACAAAGTTTTGAAAAGAGATTAATTACAATTTTCACTAAAAATTAGGAGACAAAAATATATTTAATCCTAAAATTAAACATTAAACATTTTTATAATTTTATTATAAATAGTTTTTATTTATTTTGTTGATAATTTTTTAATTAAAAATTGTCAAATTTAGAAAAATGGTCAAATTGAAAAAAAAATGGTCACTTAAACATAAAATTGGTAAAATAATTATTTTGGTTTAAAAAATGCTTATTTTATTGGTAAAACAAAAATACAATTGTGAACACGAAATTTTTTTATCTTCGTATAGATATAAACTATTCACTTTTTTTATCTTTATATAATATTAGTTAAAACACATACGTTAAGCACATGTGTATTCTTATTTTTTTTTTTAATTAAAATAATAAAATTATTATTATTATTTGTAACATCCAAATAATAGTGTAACACTACCGTTTAAAACATTATACAATTGTTACATCAATTAGAGCACATGATTACTGCGTTGCAGTCATCTCCAAAGATAAAATTAAAATCAAAGTAAATTCATATAAAGAAACGAAAAGGGATAAGAGTTACAAAGTTATTCAAAAAAATAATGAAGTTTTAAAATCTAAAAGACTAGACAATTGCACCATTATTACCATCTTTTGTTCAACCAATACTTATTTTCTTACTTGCTTACTTGCTCACATGAAATAATGTAATCATTATAAAAGGGAAAAATAACACAAGTCACAACTCCAAAAAAGGTAAGCTAATTTATAAAAGGATCATGTAGGTATCAAAATAAATTTCAGAAATAGGCATACAATTCAAGTAGTCGTCATGAAATAAAACATATAATACAAATATTTTAAACTTAATTATTCGGATACATGCATTGATATCAGATTAACTGAAGATATGCGCTTGTGGTTGTCTCTACTGCTTTACAGAACCATTTCCAATAGATCTCACCCTAACACATGGAAGGTTAACTCCCTCCGCATCTTAGGTCAACAAAAAAACCCCTAGACTATGACCCCTTGTTAATCTCACCACATAACTCATTCTACTTTATATGTGTATGAATGGTTATTAAAGTGTTAAGATATCTCCTTGCTTGAATCTATACATCAAGGCATACACTAAAGGAAACAAAAGACTAGGATTTCCCGTGGAATTCCTTAAATCATAACAACTCATCATTGCAACAACTATTAGAAATTAACTTATATCAGTAAATAAAACCAATTAAACTATCAAAAATCAGGATTTCACAACAAATAGAAACATTGTGTTGTCTAACGCTCAGATGTAATAACCACCACTCAATATTTTGTCACGAAATTGCTTGAATCTACACATCAATGCATACACTAAAGAAAACACAACACTAGGATTTCACCCATGGAATTCCTTAAATCATAACAACTCATATCATTACTACAACCATGAGAAATTAACTCATATTAGTAAATAAAACCAATTAATTTATTAAAAAATCAGGATTTCACAGCAAACAAAAACATTGCATTGTCTTATGCTCAGTGGGAAAAATCACCACTCAATGCTCGTCACAAAATTGTTCACTGACTTTGAAACTAAATTTGTCGTTTACTGCACACTACGTATCGCGTGGTGCCATGACAACAAATGTAGAAAATGCAAAATTTTAACTTGCCAATTGATCAAATTGGTACTTTCCTTTCTTTTCTTAATTTAATTCAATTTCAAAATATGTTGTACCAATTAGACCAATTACTCGAGTAAAAAAAACCTAAATCAATCATACTCTCAAATTCACAATTTAGCTTCAACACACACTTGGTCTCACCAAAACTCCCAACAATATAAATGAGCATATATTCAACATATATACCATAACATATTCAACCATCAAATCAGTACAAATCAAACGAGTTCATTTTCCAAAATACCTATCATGCATTATACCATTCGTACCCACATCACGTATTCAACATGTATACGATCAAAATGACCGAAAACCAACATGCAAATTTGTAAGAAGTCCTAGCTTCCTTCACCTTATTATGCTGGACAAATTCTACCCCTTTCAAGATGCTCTAAGACTCCAAAACTTCATAGTACCTCTAGAACCACAAAAAAAGATTTCCCTATATCCACAAATAAGAGAAGATTCCTAAAAAATTCTAATGACACATGTAAGAAAAAGGGAAGTATTCACATGTGAACTAAAGTGACTCAATGAAAAGGAGAATGAGACATAGACTTACTTACCCTAAGAGTGATATAAGGCAAGTAGATTTGAAAAACTATTATATCCTATAGAAGAAGACAAGAGAAATTTGTGAAAAAATGAGAAGAAACAAGACAAAGCAAAAAGTAAAGTGAGAGTAGAATTCTTACTTTGAATTTCATAAATAAAAAAAATTAGGTTTCATATTATTATTATTATTATTATAAAATTAAATATAAACAAATTGTTATAATTTTGTTATAAATAATTTTTACTTATTTTATAAATAGTTTTATAATAAAAAAACGTTTAAGTTCAAAAACACAGTTAACATTAAAAAATGTTAATTAAAAAGTAAAATTAATAAAATAATCATTTTAATTTAGAAAAAAAATTATTTAAATGATAAATTTGAGAAATAATTAAAAAGGAAAATTTCCTTTATATATATAGGTATAAATAATTAAATAATAATTTAGATTAAAATTGTATGTCGTTGCTTTAAATTTTAATTTTTGGTGATAAAATCATAATAGAGGCAAATCGTCCTAAGAAGAAGCATATATTACCAACAGCATTTTATTTAAAAAAAAAATTAATGCAAGCAAAAAAAGCAACGTCGACAGCAGGGTTCGAACCTGCGCGGGCGAAGCCCAACAGATTTCAAGTCTGTCTCCTTAACCACTCGGACATATCGACAAGTTGAAATTATTAGTAAACAGTAAATATAAGATTTAAGAATATTTCCCGTTTTATATTTTTACTCTACCAATAAAGGTACATTTAAAGTAATATATTTTAATTTCAAAGGAAAATTTTTAAAAACTCCAATATATTATAAGTCATGCATATAGAGACGAAGAAGATGAAATGAAAAGAGATTTAAAAAAAAGGATGAATTATCCAAAGTAACATTCAAGCTTGTTGCTCTACACTATCTCCTCCTAACCATATCATAGATCAAAGTTAAAAAGGAGAAAGAAAATGATTTTGTAGTTTTGAGGTTGAAGAGGAAGGAGGAGGAGAATTGAAGCTTATGCTCTAAGAATCAAGGAAAAAACACTCTTACATTATTATTTTTAGATTATTTCATACACCCATATTAAAAAGAACAATTGGTGCACCGGTATATCCATATTTTAATCATGTTATTCTATTTTATTGAATTAAAAATAAATAAATGTCTGCAGCAATAAGAGTTTTATGTTTTTTTAAAAAAAATTTACGTATAAAAATCTCATATTTTAGTGACTTTTTTTACTAGTAATATGAGATTTGAATATATATTTTCATTATGTTTGAATTACCTTTTTATTCTTAATTAATCAGTTTCTTTAAATAAACTTTGCTAAGTGTTTTAAACTCCTTTCATTTAGCTCACATCATGGCTTAAAAGATCGGTTTTGAAATCTAGAATCAAAATTTTCAGTGGTAAAATTAAAAGGTAAAAGGTAAAATAGATAAATGACAATCACATAAAAAAACATGACAGACTTTTGGATTGAATAAATTATGTGCTCCTGTTTTTTGTAATTCTTATAGATACAATTTTTATTAATTATTTTAAATAATTTTATGAATATGTGTATATACAGTAAATACATTTCACATTTAAAAAACAAATATACATTCCTATGCTCATAAAATAAAATAAAATAAACACATTTAAGAAATAAAATGAAACCATCTTCAGGATGACTTATTTTTCTAACAGTTTGTAATTAATTTTTTTAAAGAATAACATGCTGTTCAAGTAATTTGTAATTCATGTGGGCACAAGTGCTTCTTTAAAATAACTTACTTTTCTTGTAGTTTATAACTACATATATATACATGCAGTAAAAAAAACTACATGTCCAAGAAACATTCAACAAATTACTTATCTACAAATAATTTTAACGATTTGGGGGTAAAAAGTTTCATATTTTGTCATTTAACTAATAAATTGGTAAAGGGAATTGCGGGGACATATTAATTAAAGAAGAAGTGTATATCAAAAGAAGATATCCTCATTAATTGCAATATAGATTAATTCTCGATTTCACACCCTAATTATTCTTTTTATTTTAGAATAATAGTTTTAATATTAATAAAGAATTCAATTACATATATATAATTCAATTAATATAAACTTAATGAAGAATAATCTTAACGTGTCCATTTTTTTTTATATTTGTTTCCGACTTCCGACTTAAATAGCTTTTGTATTTGTTTGTTAGCCTTATAGAGAAAGAGAGGTTACATTTTAATATTATATTATATAATATTATATCTTTCACATTTATTTTTATTTCTTTTCAGTTAATATTATAAAGCAGTTAATATATATTCTGAAAGTGGTCCATTTATTTTTAAGATAAAAAACCGTTTTTAAAAAAACGTGCCCATGATTCTCCACCACAATCTCTTTTAACGTTATATACTCTGTGATGGTTTTTGGAGTAATACAGACTTTTTCAGAAAATTTCATATCAGGTCACTGAGCCTACTCTTTCCTTCATATATACATCACCATCGTGTTTTAAGAGCAAAGGTTCAGAAACCAGAAATTAGGCAAGCGTACAACAATGGCTGGAGGTTGGTCTTTCTGCTTCCGCTTTTATTCTTGTAAATCTGAATATCATTAAATGTGTGTTTGATATATTTAGATTTATTGAATCTTCAGTATGAATTGTATGAACATGTTTTTACATTTGGTATCAGAGCATGTTTATCCTCTGCCTTGTTTGGTTCACTCCTTTGCGTATTGTGTTTTCAATTTTATTAATTGTTTTGAAACTGGAGAAAGAAGAAATTTTTGGTGAAATTTTCGGTAAAATTTTCCGTGAAAATTTTGATGCTGAAAGGTTGAAGATGATTGAAACGGCATTTGGCATTGCGTTTCATTTTGGGTATCTTTCATAAACCTATATTTCAATTTTTTATTTTTCTTCTTTACCTGTTGGATATGTACGTGCACTAGAGGTTTGGAAGTGAAAGTTACGCTCCTGCTTCTGGTTTTAATTCAGATTTTAATCCAGAATTGTCTTTTCACTCTACACACTGATTGCTTTCCATACATATATCTTAATATATATTATTACGTTTTATTGGATGTCTTTTACGGTTACTGATATATGCACGTTTGATAGGCATTTAATTATGCGCGTTGAACATTTAGATTGAAAGTGAATTTCGCTGCTTTTCATGTTACTGTTACATGCTTAATATATTTGTATATATGTTACGCACTTTTATAGGCATGTTATACACTTTATTAGGATTAAAGTGCGCGTGGAATATTTACTAATATTTTATATTAGTATAATAAATTTTGAATATTAATTATATTTATAATATAATTCTTATATTTAGATTAAATATAAGACCTAAAGATAATTTAATGTTTAGTGATAAATATAATTTTTAATAATTAGAGAGTGGCCACAGCATCTTTAATTAGTTAAATTATATTATAAAGATCACTTTATTAAAACATTAATTGTAGTTAATTATATATAGTGTGATGAAATATACTCACAGGATTTTTGTTACATTTGTATAATTAATTAGGATAAAATATTAATTATAATTCTTAATTTTCCCACAGGAATTAGGAATGAAATATAATTTAATAGTTTTATCATAAAGTTAAATGAGTCTAATTGAGTAAGACTTTAGCCCACAGACAAGTTTTATGTTAATAGACTTATTAGTAAAGACATGTTTTGCATTGGTAAAACATGACATTTATTTTAGTCTCAAATTATGATAATGAACATGATTTTGGATTTGCAGTTTCTCAATCTGCAAATTTTTCTGATATCAAATGTGGTATTCCCGAATTGAAAGGAGATAATTATAAGATTTGGAATGAGAGAGTTCTTCTTCATTTAGGTTGGATGGACATAGACTATGCTATTAGAAAACCAGAACCACCGGGTATTACTGAGACCAGCACTCCAGATGCTATTGAACTTTATGAAAAATGGGAGAGGTCAAATCGTCTCTCCGTAACGTTCATAAAAACTAACATTTCCGCTGGAATTCGCGGTTCGGTTGATCAGTATGAGAATGTCAAGGATTTACTGAAGGCTATTGATGAGCAGTTTACGACATCTGATAAATCTCTTGCCAGCACTCTTATAATGCAGTTTTCATCCTTAAAGCTCACTGGAATTAGAGGAGTGCGTGATCATATCATGCGCATAAGGGACATTGTGGCTCAACTAAAAGCTTTGGAAGTTACCATGTCGGATTCTTTCCTAGTGCACTATATTTTGTGCACTTTGCCTCACCATTATGCTCCTTTTAAAATCTCTTACAACACACATAAGGACAAATGGTCTATTAATGAATTATTGACTATGTGTGTTCAAGAAGAAGAAAGGCTATTGATTGAAGAAGGGGAGAAGGTGAACTTGACTACTTCATTTAAGAATAAGAAGAACCAAGTTAATAAGAAGGGAAAGATTCCTGCTCAGCCAGTTATTAAGAAGGAGTCCAAATGTTTTTTTTGTAAAAAGAAGGGACACATGAAGAAGGAATGTCAAAAGTTTAAGGATTGGCTTGAAAAGAAAGGTAATTTGTTTGCTTTTGTCTGTTATGAATCTAATTTGACTAGTTTTAATCATAACACATGGTGGATTGATTCTGGTTCTACAATCCATGTTTCTAATACCTTGAAGGTGTCGCAACCGGAAAAAATCGCGACGGGACGACGATCCGAAAAAAGGAAAAATTTTGAAAAAGAGATTTGGAGTCGCCACCATAGTTTATTCTGGAAAACTACGGAAAAACCATAAAATGATAAAGCATGGTCTGCGAAAATGAGATTCTATGTTCGGGAGTCGGTTACGTGTAGGGAAGGTATTAGCACCCTACAACGCCTACCATAAGGCAGTACCTTTAATTAAATACGCGAATATGATTTGGTTTTCAAAATGTTTAACTATCCCCTAAAATAAAACTCTAAAGAAACAAAATATATTTTTTAGTTTTTTGTGCCCGACAAGGATTGACCTTGCTCCTACATATTCTCATAAAAAATGAGAAATCAGGGTTATGTAGTTCTTTTAGAAGCTGTTTGAGAAATTTGTTTTGAAAATTTTGTTTGGAAAATGATTTTGGATTTTTGGGGAAATGAACCTGACAAGGACTAGCCTTGCTCCTACGCATCTCCACTTTTGATAGAGAATCAAGGATCACGTAGTTCTGGCAAGGCGATATTGTTTGTAGTTTGAAAAATAGATGTTTTTTAGTTTTTGAAGATTTTATATTTTTTTTGGTATTTTTTATTTAGGAGAATGAAAAGGTTTTTGGCACAAGGACGATGCGTGCGATCACACATGTGCCTAAACCTTTAAAACATATTTTTTTGTAATTTTTGAAGAAAGAGAGAAAAGGTTTTTAGCACAAGGACGATGCGTGCGATCACACATGTGCTTAAACCTTTGAAACGTATTTTTGACATTTTTTGAAGAAAGAGAAAAGGTTTTTGGCACAAGGACGATGCGTGCGATCACACATGGGCCTAAACCTTTAAAACGTATTTTTGGGATTTTGAAGAAAGAGAAAAGGTTTTTGGCACAAGGACGATGCGTGCGATCACACATGTGCCTCAACCTTTAAAACATATTTTTGTGATTTTTAATTTTTTTATTTTGTATTTTTCTTTTTATCTTTAATTTTTATATTTTAGTTTTCTTTTTATTAAGAAGAGAGACGAGTTAAAATGTCTATGACATAAAATTGTGAAAGAAAAAAAACATAAGATAAAATTGTGGTAGAAAATTGGATAAATTAAAAAAAATGATCAAAATGCATATAAATAGAATGAAAAGAAAATGTGTACCTCGTTGAAGATTTGAAAGATGAAGCAAAACTTTGCTTGTAATAAGTTGTAAGGAGAGATAGGTTGATGGCGAAGAAGATGAATTTATAGTAGAAATGTGGTATGGGATTTACTATGTATAGAGGGATTAGGAAATAGTAAAATGTGAGAGAAAAATGAAGTAGAGTTTTGGGATGGAATGAAGAGGTTTTGAGAGAGAAGAGATGAGTATTATGTAATTTTTTTTTTTTGTGTGAAGTGAAGAGAATGTAGGTATTTATAGAGTTAAGGATGAAGAAAGTTGATGAATAAAAATAATATAATAAGTTGGTGGAAAATTTAGATGAAATAAAATATAATAAAAAAAGATTAATAGAAAAAGTTAATGTGGAAAATAAGTGAAAGAAATAATATAAAAAGTTTGTGGAAAAATTAGGTGAAATAAAATATAGTGAATAGTAAAAGTTAATGTGGAAAATAAGTGAAAGAAATAATATAAAAAGTTGGTGGAGAAATTAGGTGTGGAAATTAAGTGAAAGAAATAATATAAAAAGTTGGTGGAGAAAGTAGGTAAAATAAAATATAGTGAATAGTAAAAGTTAATGTGGAAAATAAGTGAAAGAAATAATATAAAAAGTGGGTGGAAAAATAAGGTGGAGAAAAATGGATAATAAAAAATGTTGATGGAGAAGATATAATTAAAAAAAGTAAGTGGAATAATTAGAAAAGTTGATATATAAAATTAATATGGAAATGATGTGGAAAAAGTAAATGAAAAAGGTAGATGATGTGGAGGGTGAGGTGGATGGTGATGTGGAGAATGGGGTATGATAAGAAAAGATGGGTGGTGAGGAAGTAAAAAAAGTGAGATTATTTTGGGCCATTGGATTAAGTGTTTAAAAGAAAATTTGGGGGTGCAAAAAGTAAAATAAATGGTATTTTTCATTTTGGTTTTTTTTTATGTTTTTTTTTATTTATTTTTGTGATGAATTATATTTACCCGGACGAAATTGGGTATTGACAGCAGGGTATGGAAAATCTAAGGAAACCGATGGGAAGTGAACAACACATCTATTCAGGAAGCAAGATGAGTTCACATGTTGAAGCCATTGGGACGTGCAATTTAGTTTTAAGTAGTGGTTTTGTTTTATGTTTAGAAAAGACCTTTTATGTTCCTAGTTTTAGCAAGAACTTGATTTCTATTTCACAACTTGCACCTTTGGGTTTTTCATTTAATTTTACGGATTCTGGTTTTACTTTATTGAATAAATCCAAGGTTATTGGCTTTGGGGAATTATGCGATGGTCTTTACTTTATTAAATTGCAAAACAACGCTGCCTATAGTTCTATGCATGTTTCCGCTGGGTTAAAAAGATGTGTTATGAATGAGGATTCTTCTGTTTTATGGCACCGAAGATTGGGACATATCTCCATTGAGAGAATTAAGCGATTAGTAAGTGAAGGAGTACTTAGTACTTTGGATTTTACTGATTTTGAGACTTGCGTGGATTGCATAAAGGGAAAGCAAACTAACAAGTCTAAAAGAGGTGCTAAGAGGAGTTCAAATTTACTAGAAATTATTCATACAGATATTTGTTGTCCGGATATGGATGCAAGTAGTCCGAAATACTTTATCACCTTTATAGATGATTACTCACGATACATGTATCTGTACTTACTTCGTTCTAAGGATGAAGCCTTAGATGCCTTTAAAGTTTTTAAGGTTGAAGTAGAATTGCAATGTGGAAAGAAAATTAAGATTGTGAGATCAGACAGAGGTGGAGAGTACTACGGTAGATACACGGAGAATGGACAAGCACCTGGTCCGTTTGCTAGATTTCTTCAAGAACATGGGATTGTTGCCCAATATACCATGCCTGGCTCTCCAGATCAGAATGGTGTAGCAGAAAGAAGAAATCGAACCTTGATGGATATGGTGAGAAGTATGAGGAGTAATTCAAAACTTCCTCAATTCTTGTGGACTGAAGCACTTAAGACGGCTGTGTATATAGTAAATCGGGTCCCAATAAGGCTGTTTTAAAAACACCTTTTAAGTTATTCAAAGGTTGGAAACCTAGTTTACGACATGTACGCGTTTGGGGATGTCCTTCTGAAGTGAGAATTTATAATCCACAAGAGAAGAAACTAGACCCAAGGACTATTAGTGGATATTTCATTGGATATGCTGAAAGGTCCAAAGGGTATAGATTCTATTGTCCAAATCATAACACTAGGATTGTGGAATCAAGAAATGCAAAGTTTCTTGAAAATGACTTGATTAGTGGGAGTGATTTAAATCAAGACGTTGATCTTGAAAAAGATCACTATGAAGCTCAAACCTCTCAATCAAATGAAAGATTGGTAGTCATTCACGCTCCTTCAGTTCAAAAGCGTATTGAACAACCAATAATTGATGTTCCACAAATTGCTGAAAATGATAATATAGATCAAGTTGTTAACGAGGAGCAACAAGTAAATGTTGAACAACAAGTTTCTCATCAAGATGTTGACACAACATTAAGAAGATCTACTAGAATCAGAAGACCAGCAGTTTCTAGTGATTATGAAGTGTATTTACAAGAATCGGATTACAACATTGGAGCCGAAAATGATCCTGAAACGTTTTCACAAGCCATGAGTTCTAAAGAATCAAACCTATGGTATGATGCTATGAAAGACGAGATGGATTCTATGGCATCTAACAAAGTTTGGGATCTCGTTCAGTTGCCTGATGGTGTAAAATCCATTGGATGTAGATGGGTCTTCAAAACCAAGAAGGACTCAAAAGGCAACATTGAGAGACATAAGGCAAGACTTGTTGCCAAAGGATTCACTCAAAGAGAAGGAATTGATTATAAAGAAACTTTTTCTCCTGTGTCTAAGAAGGATTCTTTAAGAATAATCATGGCATTAGTAGCTCATTTTGATTTTGAGTTACATCAAATGGATGTGAAAACAGCATTCCTTAATGGTGATCTAGAAGAAGAGGTTTACATGAAACAACCTGAAGGATTCTCTTCTAAAGATAGTGAGCACTTGGTATGTAAGCTTAATAAATCCATCTATGGATTAAAACAAGCCTCCCGCCAATGGTATCTAAAATTTGATGATGTTATCACTTCATTCGGTTTTGAAGAAAACATCATGGATCAATGTATATACCAAAAGGTCAGTGGGAGTAAGATTTGTTTCCTTGTTTTATATGTGGATGACATTTTGCTTGCAACCAACGACAAGGGTATGCTATATGAAGTGAAACAATTTCTCTCAAAGAACTTTGACATGAAGGATATGGGAGAGGCATCTTATGTCATTGGCATTAAGATCCATAGGGAAAGATCTCGAGGCATTTTGGGTTTGTCTCAAGAGACCTATATCAACAAAGTTTTAGAGAGGTTTAATATGAAGAATTGTTCACCAAGTGTAGCTCCCATTGTAAAGGGTGACAAACTTGATTTAAGTCAATGCCCGAAAAATGATCTTGAGCGGGAACAGATGAAAAATATTCCATATGCTTCAGCTGTCGGAAGTCTTATGTATGCTCAAGTTTGTACTAGACCTGACATTGCATTTGCAGTTGGAGTTTTAGGAAGATATCAGAGTAATCCAGGTGTTGACCACTGGAAAGCTGCAAAGAAAGTAATGAGATATCTTCAAGGAACAAAAGATTTCATGCTCATGTATAGACGAACTGCTAATTTAGAAGTGATTGGCTACTCCGATTCAGACTATGCTGGCTGCGTTGATTCACGAAAATCAACGTCTGGTTACATTTTTATGTTAGCTGATGGAGCAGTATCTTGGAGTAGCAAAAAGCAGACCTTGACTGCTACTTCTACTATGGAAGCTGAATTCGTTTCTTGTTTTGAGGCTTCTTCACATGGTGTATGGTTGAAGAGTTTTATATCTGGGCTTAGAGTTGTGGACTCAATTGCTAGGCCACTGAAGTTGTACTGTGATAACTCTGCTGCTGTTTTCATGGCTAAGAATAATAAAAGTGGAAGTCGAAGTAAGCACATCGACATTAAATATCTAGCCATAAGAGAACGTGTTAAAGAAAAGAAAGTGGTTATTGAGCACGTTAGCACTGAGTTGATGATTGTTGATCCTTTAACTAAAGGCATGCCACCAAAGAATTTTAAGGATCATGTAACGCGAATGGGACTTGGTTCCATGATGTGACAATCATTGTAAGTACTTTCATTTTGATAAAACTCTTATTCAGTTTAATGTTTTCTCAATTATTTGTGCACATAATTAATTATTTTGAGAAAACTCATTTAGTTGTGACCTAGAATAGACATATGGTTTATTCATTAAAGTTAAGAGATTGTGATGTGAGACTAAATACATCGTAGTACATGGGAGATAATACTCATTATTAGAGGAACTATCACCATGATTCATATATTTGGTCTCTTATTAGGTTTGATGGTTGAATAAAATGGACCAAGTGGGAGAATGTTAGCCTTATACAGAAGAGAGGTTACATTTTAATATTATATTATATAATATTATATCTTTCACATTTATTTTTATTCCTTTTCAGTTAACATTATAAAGCAGTTAATATATATTCTGAAAGTGGTCCATTTATTTTTAAGATAAAAAACCGTTTTTAAAAAAACGTGCCCATGATTCTCCACCACAATCTCTTTTAACGTTATATACTCTGTGATGGTTTTTGGAGTAATACAGACTCTTTCAAAAAATTTCATATCAGGTCACTGAGCCTACTCTTTCCTTCATATATACATCACCATCGTGTTTTAAGAGCAAAGGTTCAGAAACCAGAAATTAGGCAAGCGTACAACAATGGCTGGAGGTTGGTCTTTCTGCTTCCGCTTTTATTCTTGTAAATCTGAATATCATTAAATGTGTTTGTTTGATATATTTAGATTTATTGAATCTTCAGTATGAATTGTATGAACATGTTTTTACATTGTTATCTTAATTATAAATTGAAGGATAGTTAAAGAGAAAATTAAAAGGCCTATTATTTAAAAATTAAAAAGACTACTATTTCTTTAAAGAGTAGTATATACTTTGTATGGTATTCATGGTAAAGACTTTTTTATGTTCCTCACATTACACTAATTTGATTGGTATTACGAAGATAAATATGTGATAAAGCACTATTAAATTTCTTTGAACTATAGGATTGAGTTAATCTAAATTCATTCAAATAAAAATTTATTAAAATATGATATATAATATGACATTTGAGATAGATATTTTTTTAAGAGAGGAAAATTAAAAGAGAGAGAAAGAAATCAAATCTAATATCACTTGAAATAATAATCTATTAATACCATACAGTTGATCTTATAAATTTTACAATATTTTTAAAAATTTGTTAATAGTTATAATTCGAACTTTATTACTTTAATTACTTAAAATTCTTACGTCCATATTTTTCACTCAAAATGATTTTAATTGATTATACTGTGTTAAACCTTCTCTTACTCATCTTACCAAGCAAAATATACTCCATTAGAAAAGTAAATTCACATAAAATAAAGAGTCTAAAAAATAATATTTTTTTCAATTTATAAAAACCTACAAAGTTTAGAACTTATAGTATGTATAAAATAGTAAGATTTAATTAATTTAATATTAATATATATATAACTATAAATAAAAATTTTATAAACGAGTTTCATTACTTTAAAATATTTTATTTATCTAAAAACCACCTTTTTAGAGTTTTTTCACTTCTCTCCAAGTCTTCTTACTCTTTAGTTGTCTGTTTGAATATTAGAATCAATTGGATGATTTTTTTGGCGAGCTCCTTCCTTTTGACCGATCAGTTTCTTCATATTTGTAAGTTGAAATTTTGTTTTTTTTCCTTTGGTTGAAATTGTCCTAGCTTGCATGTGACTTCTATTGGTTGTATATGTGATTTTGATCTTCTATATGAGTCTTTGTTGACAAGTGATCGTAAATGTATGACCTGATCGTGTTTGTGATGTTTCTGTTTGTAGATAAAGTCACCTTGAGTTGTTTTATCAAGTGAGAGAAACTAAAAATTGTATGTTTATGATTTAATTGGTTTTACGTGTATATTTCTTATTTAAGTTTGAATTGTTGCTTGGATGATTGGTGTTGAATCTATGAAATTATGTTTGTGTATCCGAACTAAGGTATCAATGAGGTTTGTGAACTGATAATTGTTAAAATTTTACTTTATTGATATTTGAATTGGGTAATCTGATATTGCTTGAGCTAAAGATTGCAAATCTTATGATATTGAAGTGTTTAGAACTGCAAACTTGCTCAAGTAATGTCAAATTGCACAAATCAAACTCAAAAAGAAGATTTTTGGTGCATTGAGATGACCTTGAGCACCACTAATAACATTGGGCATTGTTGAGACAATGGCTTCTCTAAGTTAGATTTTGCTAGCACTAGTGCAGAAAGGGTTTTAGACGTCTATTATTTTGGATAACGTCTTATCTCTGTCTGACGTGTATATGGGTGGCGTTAATGAGACGTCTGACCCAATAGGTCAAACGTGCATATAAATGTCCGATCCATACAGGTCAAACGTCTGACACTATAGATCAGACGTCTACAACATTGCCGTATTTGATTGGATCTTTTTTCACTTGATGCCTCTCGGGTTGCTCCTGGCTCATGGTGATTCGAGTTTACAACTTTATATTTTAGTTGAAGAGAATGTATTGTACGTTTTTTTTTGTATTGGATGGTTTTAAAAACGTAGTGGAGAGAATTTGAGGAGTGCAAAATACAAGAAATCGCCGCCCAAGAACGCCGCCCAAGGGCACAAGCAAAATTGCACAAAAACCCAACAAAAACACATTTTAATCGGTTCAAATGAAAGATAATACATCAAAGAGTGATGTAATCGGAGTAAAATTAATTTAAAACGGTGCAAAATTGAGAAAATGAACCTAAAAAACGTAACCCGTAGAGAGAAAACGCGAGGAAGATGATGAACATTAAGTGTGCGTAACTGCTGCCTCGCGTTCGCGGTGTTTTAATGCAGCCATATAAAAGTCGGTTTTCCCCACATCAAACATCTATATGGCTGTAGAAGTCGGTTTGACAGGATCGGACGTCTAAATGGAGTTAAAAAGTGACTTTTTAGATTTTAAAAATGAGTATATAGAAGTCGGTTCCCCCCACATCAGACGTCTATATGGCTGTAGAGTCGGATTGGCGGGATCAAACATCTAAATGGAGTTAACAAGTGACCTTTTAGATTTAAAAAATGAGTATATAGAAGTCGGTTCCCCCCACATTGGATGTCTATATGGCTGTAGAAGTCGGATTGACGGGATCGGACGTCTAAATGGAGTTAAAATGTGACTTTTTACATTTCAAAAATGAGTATACAGAAGTCGGTTTCCCCCACATCGGACGTCTATATGGCTGTAGAAGTCGGATTGGCAGGATCAGACGTCTAAATGAAGTTAAAAAGTGACTTTTTTATATTTCAAAAATGAGTATATAGAAGTCGGTTCCCCCCACATCGGACGTCTATATGGCTGTAGAAGTCAGATTGGCGGGATCAGACATCTAAATGGAGTTAAAAAGTGACTTTTTAGATTTCAAAAATGAGTATATAGAAGTCGGTTGCCCGCACATCGGACGTCTATATGGTTTTAGATGTTGGTTCCATCCAGAACAGACGTCTATATGGTTGTTTTATTTACGGAAAATGCCACCAGTCATTTTTTACGTTGGATATTCGAGGGTCGGACGTCTAAATGGTGACGTTAAAGGCCTTTTCTGCACTAGTGTAGGTGAGAGATTTTCTCACTGTGCGAAATCACAGTAAGAGAGTTCATTGACTTTGTGTCATCGAGCACTAATAAAGACCATTGAGCGCCACTTATGCAAGAGTTCTCTAATTGGTTTATTTTGGGCACCACTTGCTATCGTAGGGCGCCATTTTCAAGATTTAAATCCTAGGAGCTCCAATGGTGGTTTGTTAGGTGAGCCTTGGGCTGGCTGGGCAAGAAAGTGGCGTAGGCACCATGTTGACTGACATTAAGCGATAACCTCCAATGACATCACTAGATTTGTGGTGTTAGGCAAAAGTTCTTTGTTGTTGGATGGTATCAGACACTTTCTTTTTTCTTGAAAAGAATTTCTATTATATGTGGATTTATGATTTGAAATGTATGAATGTTTGTGGATAATATGAGTTTTTGGAATATAATAAGAAATAAAAGGGTGAATGATACAAGGAATCCAATATGTGTTTCTTAGGGCATGCATTGAAGTATAAACATATAATGGAGATTATCCTAAGACACTACTAATCATTCATACTTAAATAGAGACTGATGGATTGAGAGGTGAGAGTAAGAGGAGGTTATTGTCTAAATAACATTATAGTTCTTATGACACTAAATGGTTAACCTCTTCAAGTGGAAGAATATCCACCATGAGTGCATGACTTCCAAACTGTCTGACATCAATGCATTTTATCTGGTTGATTAAATCTAGGAAAGTGTTTATCTTGTGTAGCTTGTGTTTTATATCTGTGTGGATTCTTTAATATGAATATAATAAATTTATCTACTTTTTGATGTACTTTTTTATATATTAGTTTATCCTATATTTTGTTGATTTGTTCTATGGTTTGGAGATATCTCTAGAAAAAAAAATGTTGGTGTTGTGTAGAAGTTACAACTTTGGTTTTAGTTTATCTTTTTGAAAAACTTTGTATATCCTTTAGTTATATTTTATAGTATTTTTTTTATCTGTATATATGAACTATTCCTGTATATCTTTTTGAGATGGTTATAATAAATTAGTCATACATTTTGTGTACTTTTATATAATATTTTATTTAGTAATTTTATACTATTAAATAAGATGTTATGGTTAACTTCTTTAAATTTTATAAAAAAAAACACTAATTAAATTATAAATCTTTAAAATTATCATGTATTCCAAATTCTTAATAAATCGTCAAATATTTTAATAGAAAATGAGATTTTAAATGTTCTTAAGCAAAAGAAAATAAGTTTTATATGTCAATAAAATATTTCACATTCAGTCAGTAGAAAATACCCTAAATTCTTAAAATATGCATTACAAAATTATATAATTGTTCGTACATGAGAATTCATATAGCTGAGTGAAAGTGTAAATACATTTACACCGATACCAATACTCCCTAATTAAATTAAGAAAAGATGATTGATTTATTTAATTTTAACTTTAAAGAAACTTGATTCACTAAAAAATAATAAAATTACGCATGATTAAAATTAGAGGCAGAAAAATAATGAATAAAACTTTAATATCTTTTAAAATATTCTTATGTCATGCAAAAACAATTTTATGCTTTCTAAATTGGGAAGCGAACTACATAAGTAGCGAGAATAAGATTTTCTATAAACACCATTTAAGTAAGAAAAATATAACAAAAAATAACAATATATTTTAATAAACTTAAATTAATTTGTATACAAATTAAAAATAATAGTTTAAAGAAATGTTAAGAATTTCTATAAACTAACTTGGTAACAGGAGAATTTCCCTTCATTTTTTTAAATCTCCTTTAAAAGTGAGAGGGAAAAGTTACCCAAAACAAAACTACAATGGAAAATTAAAAAAAAAAAATAGTAAAATTTGAGGGGGAAAACTTGACTTTAAAATGCGTGAAAAAATAAAAATTGGACAGTAAAAAACTTAAATGGTAAAATGCAATTAAGAATGCAATTAAGTGAGTTATTTAAGTTACAGAATACGGAATAGATTGTCCAAACCAGAATAATTTGATGCACTTGAAGAGGAAATAATGAATGGAGGAAGCTCAGATACCTGCAGGAAGAAAAGAAAGCAGAAGTAGGTATTGGAGATGAAAAGGTATGACTCCAATAACTGAGTGAAAGAAGATACTCTCTATTATATAAAATCTAATTGTGCTGATTTATATTTCGAAATGTAAAAGCATAAACGGTCTTTACACTCAACTGTCCCTAGGGACAGTTCTTTCTTTGTCTATTCTGTTTTTCTTTCTTGTTTATTTCTTTTTGGTTTTGGAAGGGAAGGAGGAAGTACAATGTATTTCTTCTTCTTCTTCAAGATTTCCATTCATTCAGGAAAGTCTATACTATCATCTAACGCCGAGCAAATTTAGCACGAATCCTACGTTGGATTGGGGTCCTACAGGAAGGGCATTCTTTCATCCCTTGCTTCTCATGGAGTTCATTGCATTCAGCACACACCACCTGATGTGAACATGGCAGAAAAACTACTGACATCTCCTCTGATAAGCACATCACACACTCCTGCTCACGCCTCAAACTTCCAGCAGCCAAGTTGTCTTGGCAGCTCACCTTTGTTTTAGACTCATCTGATTTCTTGTTTCCCTTCATGTTTGGAGTACTCTTTGTTCCTGAGAAGCTATCATTCCTTTCATCAACACATCTGCGTAGTGCTGCTATTTTTTCAGAGTCAGATTTTAGTTTCAAGTCAACCAACTCTTTCTCCACCTTTCCAATATCTTCCACATAGTTCTGCAGATCCCTGGCAGCCTTCCTTCTAATCACATCCTCTTCAGATTTCATGTGTAGCTCATGTTGTTCTCTCTCCTTTTTAATGGATGCAGCCTGAGAAAGGAGCTTTTCTTTCGCAGCTCTCTCTTTTGCCAATCTACCCTGTAACATTTCCACCGATTGTAGTGTAGCAGTAGAATAATAAGCTGTTTGAGTATCCATTTTAAAAAATGGGGACATGGATATATAACAGAAAAACTATTATAGAAACAAAAAAGGAGTGTTGTGATACACAACAAACAAAAAAACTTGCAAGGAAATAGATTATTGAATGCGCACTATTACTATACTTTTGTTTAATCTGATTCTAGATTGAATGAAATAAACTAATTAACTTTATCGAGTGAAACAATCAAGTGAACAAATAAAAAGGAATTCAAAGCGTTGTTGAATTCTGTTAATTGATTGAGAAGTAATAAAATTAGAGAAACATTTTAATGTGATTTACGGTTTGTGCTTTGAAGCAGAAGACTAAAGAAACATCCTTCAGATACACAAGTTAGCACCTCTCCCATCTTGCTAGTACATGGCTATAATTGCCAACCACCTATATGTAGAGTAAAAAGTGTAAATATATTTATTTCAAAGTATTTTGAAGGTTAAACCTACGTATCTATGAGTGTTCAAGGTGCCTAAACATGTCCAATAGAGGTGCATAAGGTTTAGAGTAGGACTGTCAAAGTAGAGGCAAAGACACTCAAGATAGATGTTGACAATATATATAAGTAAACTCCACAGATTTTTTCAGACGTATCTTGATATATTTGGCACTAAGTAGTTTCGCATTTGTCACATACCTCAATCTTGGCTTGATGATTTTTCTCTTTGTGTAGCTCCTGTTGCAGACTAAATAATTTGTGCTTCTCTTTCTCAAGTTCATCTCGGAGCAAACTATTACGGTTTTCCCATGACTGGACCTGTTTATGTGCCGTCTGCTCACGCTCCAGTGCTTGTTGATGGCTTTCCATTGACTTTACAACCGACAACTTAGCAGCATCCAAATCCTTCTTTAGCAAGGAGTTTTCTGCCTTTAGCACAAGAGTAGCAGAAGCAGCACTCTCAATTTGCCTTTTCGTATTTTCCATGGCATTCTCCATTTCAGATATCCTCTTCAGAGCAGTCTCCTGTGCAAGTTTCTTTTCCTTTTTCAACAGTTCAGCATCTTGCTTTTCCTTCCTCAGAGTTTTAAACTCAGGCTGTAGTTTGCCCAGCCTGTTCGTGACCTGCATAACCTTCTGATTTGTCCAGTTGTTCCAACCTAGTAGCTCATCCTGCAATTCTTGCAGTCGAGCAATTAACTTCAAAATTAACTCATCCTTCTCATCTCGCGGGACATATTTACCCAAAGCCTCATCAAACGGAATATCAGCACAGTAATCAAGAATCTTGACAGAACAGCCTAGCTCAGATTTTGGTTTGGATGTACTGTCACGTGTTGAAGTTTTTGCATTCACCATGGGAGAAGAAGATATTGTATTCTGTGCAGGTAATGTTCCAGAGTTACCTTCTGCAGGTAAAGCAGATGCATCACTGGTTGAAACATGGCATGTTATATTTGCAGAATAAACTCCTTTTGAGCTTAGCAAATTTGAGGAGCCACATTTCATTTGCTGAATAGGAATTTCAGATGGTGGCTTGACTCTTTTTTCAACAACCAAACTACCGACACTTGTAATCTTTCCTGATTTAAATCCCGTTTTTCCACAATTCCTGTAAGTTTTCTCCATGTGAAAAAACTTCTGTCTAAGTGCTGCTATTTCTTTTCTGGTATGCCTCTTAGAGCACGATCCAGATTTACATTCGTGGGCAGGAAACCCAGATGTTCCGGAGGATTTCTCTGCAGTGATTGGCAATGAAACATTTTCTGCCTTAAGTTTTACCCCTCCTGTAGCGTGAGAACTTTGGTTGCTGGGTGAATTAGGGAAACTTCCAAACTTAGGTTCTCCAGACCTTTGATTCTGGTGGCTGGAGGACAAATTCTTCTGGAGAGTTGGTGAACTGCAATTTGAAATTATATCAGAGCTTTGGACCTCCGACTTAGATTGGAGACTGGAAGAACTGGGAGAGTTTTCCCCATTGCCAACAACACCCAGACAATCTTGCACTGCACAAGCCAGTGAAAGGTTCAAATCACATATCAGTAAAACCCACATTGCTTCACCAACTGTCAAGGAGGGTTTGACTTCACGAACTACACTGATCATCTCCACCATGGTGTAATGCAGCAGATGCTGGAAACTCTCAAAAACAAAATCCGTAGCATCTTCTTTCCCCTTCAAAACATTCACCGTCTTATCTACAATATTTCTGACAGGATCTCCTTCCTCAATGTACAGGGCCTTCCTTGCAAGGGACATTTCAACCGATTTTTCATCGAACCCTAATTCAACAACCTGCTTGAGTGCACACTTGAAAATCGCTTGCAAATTAGACAGCAGCAATTCCTCAAGCTGGCTTGCAATAGGATCACTCCAATCCAAAAGCTCACGCATTTGCAGTTGATTTTCTCTCCTAAGCAACTCTGACCACCACTCTGAAGGACTAAATCCATTTAAGCCATGTTGTGAAACTGGAATTTCATACCGAGGGAAGTCAAACAGAGACAACGATAAACTAGCAGGAAGTATAGAAGGATGAGATAATTTTCTCTTGTTCTTACACCCTTTATCCTGTCTGTCCTCTCCACCCGTTTTATCCATTTCAGGAGCAATTGCCCTGAAACCCACAAAACCTTTGCGTCAATTCTCTATCTACAAATAAACAAACCATAAGTCTAAAAAATGTGTGAACAAAGGATTAAAACCAATTCGGAAATGGGGTCGGGAGAAGGGAAATTCAAAGAAAACACAGACAAGGTAAAATTCGGAAAAAAAATCCACACAGAATTAAAACCAATTCAAAATTAAACCTTTTAAAAATAACTCACACATAAAAGAAAACAAGGCACCCCAATCTAACAAGAGAAGGCCAAGAAACCGTACCTTGGGCAGGAACCGCAAGATTGAGAGCAAAATGAGGAATTTCCTGTATCTAAGACTCAGAAAGAAGACCTAGTTAGAATTGAAACTCTTTAAACAAACATCTTGTGGGCAGGACTTAAATACTTCAAGCAGAAACAGGGAATGGAAGCCAAGTGCACCCACATACCAATAAAACATTGCCAACCCATCACACAAAAAAAGAAAACTGACGGATGCCCTCCAACAAGGCACACACAACAGGGTCATTGAAAACAGAAACAAAAAAAAAAGAATATAAAAAAAAATCAAGAAACTTTAACTTAAAATCAGCAAAGGAAACAAATGTACCTGACGCATGCATTGTTTTCATAAGAACGTTAAAGAAATAAGAAATTAACTTAGGTGATTATGGCTGAAGATTTTTGCTTACACAGTGAACAGTTGTGGTGTGGTGGTGTGTATCTGAGTGAGAGTTTGTTTGGGTTCTGGGTTTTGGAATGATCTCTTTCATTCAGTAAGGGAAGAAAAGGGTACTGCGGCTCTTGTTTAGGCGCTAACTACTACTCTACTTGCGGTTAAACCTTCTTCTCTTTTTATACCCAACCTAATCTACCCTCTTCTATTATTACATTTTTTTCTCATCCAAATTATATTTATTTTTTCCATTAAACACAATGTTAGAAGATTAAAGACCAAATTTCATAATCTACTTAAATAATCACATTTTTGAAATTAAAACAAACAATGTTGGAGATTTATAGAGCATATTATTTAGGAATCAATAATATCTTTCAATTCAAAGTAAATAGCTAATAATTAAAATATTGAGGTTTATTTAAAAAACAGGATTTTTTCAACCAATATTTTTAATAAAAAAATTCATGTTTAATTTTTAGCATTATTTCAATAATTAATAACTGAGAAGATTAAATTAAATGACTTTTTTATGATATTGTTTAGTTCATTAAATAATTTATTGTTTTCCTTAACTTTGATTTGCTGCAATTAATTTCTGCTGTTTTCTTTACTTAAAAATTTAAATCGAGTTCTGACTTATTCAAATGAAGTCAAATGAACTTATTTATAGAGGAACACTCACACATTTTCTTCATTTATGATATTACAATTTGAGATTTTATTTTCAGAAAATCTTATAATTAAATATCCACCATTTATAAATATTAAAATAATTCTATTAAAAATAAATCATTTTAAGTAACTAATTTCAACAAGAGTTTATTTAGATTTTTTTTCTTAATCTCTTATATCTTTCTATTTATCCTTATTATCTCTATTACAAAAATATTTTTTAATATTTTGATAAAATAAAATACCAAAAGTTAAAATAATCCTCTATCACTATATAAATTATTTATAATAAATATAAAGTATAGCTTTTATGGTAAAAAATATTTATTAATTTATTTATTATGAGTTTTTATTCTATATAAAGGAGGTTCATTTTTAATGTTTATGTTTGTATTTTAAATTTATCATTTTTTAAGTTTAATAATTTTTTTATAATTTAACCGCTTTTTTAAATTTAACTATTTATAAAATAAATAAAAATTATTTTTAATAAAATCATAAAACTTATTTATATTTAATTTTATAATTATAAATAATAATAATAATTTTATTATTTTTTATTATAAAAAGAATGACACATATATGTATTTTCACTACTATAATATTATTAATATATTCAAACTACTTATTTATGTTTACATCTTAATTACATATAAAATAAATAACTATAACATGTAATATGGGGACAGAATATTAGTTTATTTCTATATTTTATGTTAATTAACAAATAATCAATTTGTCTTTATTATAACATCTTGTATATGTCAGTGTGATTTGTGCAATAGCTTTTTCTTCAAGCCTTTGTTTTCTTTCTGTTTTGTTTCTATTCAATACAAATAACCAATTTGTCTTTATTATAACATTTTTTGCCTTTATTTTTATAGAAATTTTGAATTATTTTATTGTAAAAATATATTGTGATAATAAGTTTTAAAAATAAATTATATTTTTAATTTTTTTACACTGAGTAGAATATTAAAGTTATATAATTTTAAATTTCATTAAGGAAAATTAGAATTATTCACACTTAAAGAAATTATCAGAGTTACACCAGATTCACAAAAGCATTATACATAAAGATAGATAATACCATACAACAGACTTTAATTAAGAAATTTATATATTTCATGAAATCATATATATAGTTCTTACAATTATTTAAACCATTTTTTTATTTATACACAAATTAGCTTATAAAATATAGTTTGAGAGAAGATTTTATTAAAAAGAAGAATCTATGTCATTTCACTTTTTTTTTAATTAAGAATATTTTAAAGGATAAAAAAAATTCTTCTTATTCATATTTTTACTTAAACAACAAAATGTCATTTCTAAGAGATAAAAATGTTGTATTACTTAATTGTCTGAGTTATTAATTGTTATTTGAGTGAAATACATAAAATTTAGCGTGTGCGACAATCAACTTATAAACCAACATACAATAAAATTAACTTAAAAATTTATCAATCAATTCAACATAAATAAAATATTGTTTTGCATGTTAACATTATCAGTAAACTATTTCTATCTCAAACTCAACACAACTAATTTACTAATTCATTCATAATTTTATCAAATTAATAGATCCATCAATTTCTACTTCCAACATTAACATCAAATTCAAAATTTTCAAATCTCACCAATCTAATTTCAATTTTACTACATCAATTTTATGATCCATATCCATTCACCTTAATCAAGAAATTTCAATCATATGTATTAATTCAACATCACAATCAAAATTACATTATTTCTTCTCCACCAACATCACATTGGATTCTTTTATTCTTAACTTACATCAACATTTCAAATCAATTTGAAATGAAATAAATAAATTAATTCCTATTACCTCTTCTTTTTAAAGATGTTAAATAAAATAATGTAAGAACTAAGTTTAGATATAAATATCCTAACTTGTTCACATAAAACAAAATTCACAAACAAAACACCTTAATAACAACCTAGATTAACAAAGTTTAATTTGATCAATTCATATCTCACATGTAGACCTATAAATACCTCATGCACACCATAAAAGAAAAGCAACACTTACTTTAAAACAAAATTTGTTATAATTATCTCCTCTTACTTTTCTCAATCAACAAAAAAATTTATCCTAAAAATATCATTTATAAGAAAAAAAAGACAAACATGTGTATCTCTCATCTTATTTTACAAAAATTAGATGATAGTATATGCTTTGGATTTTACACATGCTCTCTTAATTCTAATACATGAAATATATTATGTAAATTAGCAAGAAAAGTAGGTAAGAAATTTCATAAGTCATTGTACCTATGTTTCTCTATCATATATGACTTGATGAACTTTATTGCTCTTCCATCATTTTCAGTAAGAAAAATCCTAAAAGACATATGATCACCAACATCAAACTCAAAAGTCTTTTTCTTTTATATGAATAAGATTTGTTCTTGTTACAATGATGTCTTCACTATTGTATTTGTATAATCTTTTATGTTGTTTGCTAATTATAGTCCAACTAAGATATTCTCACCATCTTGGTGTCAATAAAGAAGTGTTTTACTTTCTCCCATATAATGTCTCACAATAGATAATCTTGAGACTTGCCTGGTAACTATTAATATATGTAACTCCATCAAAGACAAGATTTCATCCTAGTTGTTGATAAATGTCAATTTATTTATTTTGATATCTAATTTAGACACTTAATATTCAAAAAATTGGCAGATTTTAAGTAGATCACACCCTTATCAACTTAGAAATACAAATTATTGAATTAAATTGATGTTTTAATGCAATAAACATAAATGAGGACAAATTGATACTACTTATCACCAAACGCTGTAGTTGGGCAAATTAAGAACATTTAAATATGCTCAAATTCTCAACTTCGCAACTAAGTGAAATGAGAGACACTAAGCTAAAAAAAAAAATAACCTTCAAAGGAAGATAAAGAATCCATTGAGCATATTGTAAAGAGACAAGCATTCAAGAAACCCTGCATATGAGGAAATGTCATAACTTGAGTGCTTGTCTTTATAAATAGAGAACAAATGTAATGTCTTAGGCGTTGAGTGATAAAAAAACTAGATCATATTTTAATATTGTATTATTGTTGGTTTGCATTGTAATATCCTACTCATTATGTTCTTTATGTTAGTTCTCTCTTATTATTTATGCAATTATATTTATATGTTTATGTTTTTCATTTGATTTAGTTTTGTTTTTAATGCTTGAACCAAAGAGGAATATTTGTACTTGATCTTAGACATTGGATGAGATAGGAAAATGATTTCATTATCTGAACTAAAACTAAATCATTCAGAGAGCATTTATTAGCAATAAAGTTATATTTCTAGCTCCTAATGTTTTGACACTTAATTTTGGGATTAAATGACTTTATTGGAAGGAATTGAGTAAAGTTGTTTGAGGCTAGATAATCAAGTGCAAGGAATCAACTTGGCTTGATTTTATAGACCATTTAAGGATATAACATCACCATATTTTATTTAACTCATTTAGTCCTATCACATATTCCAACTAATACCATAATTCTGAAATTTGGTTTCTACCTCACTCAATCTATATAAGGATCCTATTTTATCTTGTGCATAATTACTATTTTAATATATATGCAAAAATCTAAGAAAAACAAGAGTCTCAACAATTAATATACTTATTAGTCCTTGTTAATACGATAACCTTATTTGGTTGTACTACAACTAATTTGCTTCACTTGCCAAAAATCACACAACTAAATACATATTATTAATATATATGCAAAAATCTAAGAAAAACAAGTCTTAACAATTAATATACTTATTAGTCCTTGTTGATATGATAACCTTATTTGGTTGTACAACAACTAATTTGGTTCATTTGCCAAAAATCACACAACTAAATACATACATATTAAAATTACATCCACATTACTTGTGAGTAAACAATTGCCGAAATGTTTTAATACAAAAAGCCTTAACAAATATTCTAATGAATGAATCGTTCTCTAAAATTTCCCATTTATTTGAGAATGGTAACCTAAATTGGGCTTCAAATGAGTACATAAAGTGAATATTTCCCTGTAAAAGACTATACAAGTAAGTATTTCATGCAATCAAATTATTTCTTTAACACTAATTGTACTAACTTATGCACAAATATTTTAAAATAAATTGGGAGTAAGCTCTTTGTCAACTTATCTACAATGATCCATACAACATCATGTCACAATATGTGACAAATAGGTAGCAAAGTCCATAAAATTGTTATCTCATGTCCACATATTGTAACATATATATATATATATATATATCAGTCTTTGATGTTCAAATTTTGATGGTTGACAAATCAAATATGATTATATTGTTTGAGTAAAAGTGGAAGTGGAACAAAACTAAAAGGGTGGGAGTTGATTGGTTTGATGTTAAAGTTTTGATTTTTAAAAATTTTCAATTGTCTAAAACTTGTTTTAAATAAACCTTAAGTTTATATAAGTTGTAATAACAAATATCATAGTATTAATCCTCTAGAAAGTATGTAAAAATTGAATTCTTCACAACAATAATGAAGTAAAAAGATTAGAGAATAGAGAAAGTCACATACAAACTTTTATACTGCCAACAAATATCTTACGTGTCCAGTGGTTAATCACCTCAAAGAGAGTGATTACAAATTATTATCTTAAACCGATTATTACAACTTCTAATACAAAGTGAAACATTCATCAAAACAATAAAGATATTGAAAAAACATCTCCTTTGCAAACCTAACAAAGGATGATAAAACACTTTTTTTGAAAACCACAAAAGATAAGAACACATTCCTTGATTAACCACAAAGAATGAAAAACATCTCTCTTGAAAATCACATTAGATGAAACTACACTGTTGAATATAGTGAAAAACTATATTTAGATTAATCTCCCTTGTGTTAAATACACACATAGGGTTCTCTATTTATAATAGAAGAAATATGGGCTAAGCCCAAAATACAAATGAGAAATAATAACAAACTAACTAAAAGATAAAAGATATAATATATCTAACACTCCCCCTCAAGCTGGAGCATACAAATTGTATGAACTAAGCTTGGAATAGATGAACTCAGTGTTAAACTAGATGATTTGTCTTCAAGAGTGTGAGGCAAACATAGATGAACTAACAACAACTTGTGAAACTTCAACTTCAAAAGTGGATGAAGGAAAGCAGTGGTGGACAATGACAATCTGCAAGGACTGATTCCCAATCAATGATGGATGAGTGACGGGATCAACAGTGGTAGCTGAAAGCTAAGAGCTACAAAACTGCAGGGACTACACTAAATTCTCATCAATGATGGATGGGTGACGGGATCAACAGTAGTAGCTGAAATCTACAAAACTGCAGGGACTACACCCATATATATGTGACTTGACTTGCAGTGTCTTGGAAACGTACTCCCCCTCAGTGTGAACGGCGAAAATGTGGAATATCACCGTTGCTGGACCACTAAAACAAAACAAAATATTAAGCTACAATGCTGAAACAAAGACATCAAAGATCCAAAGATACGTTGGAGGTCCAAAATTCTTTGCTGGACAACTCCCAAGTGGTGATACTTAGCCGTGTATCACAAGAAGATCGGGCTAAACTCTAGCCCAAGAAGAACTGACGCAATTGCGTTTGTCTGAGGCGGTAGCGACTGTAGCGGCGATTGACTGCTATAAAACTGTAGGGACTAAATTGCCATCATTGACTGATGGGGCCTGTAGTGGCTGGAAGCAACAAAACTATAGGGACTGCCATCACTAACTGACGAGGTGATGGGGGCCTACAGTGCCTGGACAGCGGCAAACGGCGCGGGACAGCGACAAACGGCGCGGGACAGCGACAAACGGCGCGGGACAGCGGCAAACGGCGCGGGACAGCGGCAAACAGCGTCGGACAACGGCAAACGGTGCCGGACAACGGCAAACGGTGCCTGTACAGCGGAAAACGGTGCTGGAACGGCATCAGCAGCTGAGACGAAGCACACAACGCAGAAAGGAAGGTCCGACAATGCGGAACGTGCGGCAAGATGAAGATGCTTTGAAGACAGACGAAGATGGCAGCAATGGCTGCTCTGGAAGGTCTGAACAGAGAGAGGGAGGTCCGGCGAGACAACCGGAAGCGTCGCGGTTTGATGTCGATGCTGGGAAGGCGGCGTGTGACAAGCACGCACCCGAGATCTGACGGAGAAGAAGCGGCGCGTGGCGGAGCGTGGGAAAGAGTCAGACGCCGGCACCGGTGGGGTTGGTCGTCGCGTGAAGAGGCGAACCAGATCCAGTGGTCGTCGGACGGAACTGTGACGGTGGCCGGCGACAAGGCGGCGGCGGACTGGCCGGAAAGAAGCGCTGTGTGGCGGCGCGTGACTGAGAGGTGGCTCTCAAAATCGGCGTGGTTGGCCGTCGCTCGAAGAGACGGTGGCCGGCGGCGGCAACGGCGGCGACGGTGGCCGGAGTTAACAGTGACGGCAGCGGAAAGTGGCGGCGATAGCAGTGGCACACTGGGTCTGGACTGGTGCTGACTGTGGCAGAGATTTAAGAAGAAAAATGGACTGCCCACTGAGATTTTAGGGGCTGCCGACGGCCGGCCGCCGGCAGACAGTAGAGACCACCAGAAGAGGATCAGAGAACTTGCTCTAATACCATGTTGAATATAGTGAAAAACTATATTTAGATTAATCTCCCTTGTGTTTAAATACACACATAGGGTTCTCTATTTATAATAGAAGAAATATGGACTAAGCCCAAAATACAAATGAGAAATAATAACAAACTAACTAAAAGATAAAAGATATAATATATCTAACATACACCTTTCTTAAAAATCTTAAGAGATAAAGAACACACCTTATCACTCAAGAACACACTTGAAGAAACTTAGAAAACACTTTTTTACAACTAGATTAAACCAAAGCTTGTTACAAAGCTAATTTTCAATCTAACTTGTTTTGAAAACATAAAGCTCTCCTTAATTTATAGAATAAATCACACTTTGGCCCATTTTAGAAAAAGCCCAATTCAAAATTAGGTCAGAACAATTTGAAGAGTCATCAAAGGTGTTAATGAAGTTGCAACGGTCATCCACTCACTATTTAAACCTTTTCTTACACTCATTTAACACAAATTATATTTCCAACTTCAACACAATTTTCTACAAATCTTTAAAATGGTTTTTACATTCTAAGTATTCTTCAAAATTTAATTTTTTTTCTTTGTATTCTTCATCATAACAACTTCTTGTACATTTTTTAAGCAAAATATTCTTCTTCTTAAAATCAACATATACATACTCATGTCTACTTTCATGCCAAATCACATAAAATTTCATCAAAATTTGATGCATTTTCTTTTTCATACTAGGATGTAAATTCAACTTGCTTTGGTGAACCCTGTCAAAGAATGTTATTCTCAACTTATCATTGATAGGTACATGAACTACTTGAATCTTAAAATTCCAGTTGGTCTCAAAAAAATGGTTAAAAACCTGATTAACACCCAAAAAATTACAAATACATCTTAAACTAGGATCTACCAATAACTTTTCCTAAATCATTAGTTACAAAGTTAATTGTATATTAACATTATTCTTTTTAATAGATAATTAAAATAAAACACATGATAATTATTAAAGATAAAACATGTACTCAATTATATTAATTATTAATAGAGTTCATAGAAAAATAATAAAATTAATTTTTTTAATAGAAATTATAGTTTTTTTATTATATTAAAAACGAATATGTCAATATTTGTTATAATAAACTGATTATTTTTTATTGTGTTTTGTATAAACTTTTGTAAATTATTGACATGAGTAAAAATAATTTTATAAATATAAGCTTGAATTGTATTATATATAGATATTTTATATAATACAGTTTTGATTGTTGTCTCTTTTATTTTTTTGAGAAAATATTTATTTATAAGATAATAATAAAATATTACGATAAACTATTATTAATAATCACATATAATAGTTTATTGGTAATGAAAATATTAATAACCACATACTATTAATAAAAATTAATATTAATTCATTTCATTAAATTTTAAAGTCTTAAAAATCAATTTATTTTTAATCAAATAATTTATATTTTCACTTTTTCTTACCTCTTTCTATCTTTTCCAACTAAACAATCTTAGAGTTTTTATTTATTTATTACATTTACTAGAATCCTCTCCTTTAATTCTTTACATCTAAATTTTTTTCACTTGTATTAATATCTTTCATTCCTCTACCTTTTCTTTTCAATCTCTTAGTTTTTTCAACCAAACAATCTTTGATTTTTAATCATTTTCTATCTATTTTTCTTCTTCTTTTCATTTTCTCTATTTATTTCAACCAAATAATTTGCACTTTGACCTACTTACATTTTTTTTTTTCACATGTTTTCGTTAACATGTATTATGCAACACTCCAATTTTTTTGTCCTCATAGATTATATTACTAACAAAATTATTCTTATTTTGATTTTATCTTATACAAATTATAACTCATTTTCTAATGAAAAAAAGTGTTATTCCTTAGTGCACATAAATAAAATATAAAAAATGTGAAATTTATTATTACATTATTTGAATCTGAAAAATAAACAAAAGTTGTTGTCTTACAACTAAAAACTTTATCTATCATATATAAAATTATAAATTAACTCAAAATTTCATGATTAATAAACTATTTAAATTTTTAATTAAATAATTAATAAACTATTTAATTTTTTAAAATATTTTAAATTAAATAATTAATAAATTATTTGATCTCACTGAGTTTTTTAAATGAAATAAATGTTTTAATTTTCTACGTGCATAGATATTATTACAAGTATCCTTTACTTAAGACACTTAAAACGAATATAAATGCTGGAGATGAAAATTGTATGTGGCACATAGAGTTGAAAGGGAAACAACTTATGTGAATGAAAGAAATGAAGGGAAGTCAAGAAATCTCAAAAACACCATCCTCTTCCAAGGTACTTCTCATCTCTTTCTTCAATTAATTTCCTTTCTTTCTCATGATTTTGCAGTTAGGGTTTTCCATGCACGAGATCTCCTGCTTTTCAACTTTCTTGCTCGATTAATTTTTCTTCACTTTTCATGGATTCACTGTAAATAATTGTTTGTTTCTCGGTCAATTTTACTGCTTGTTCTTTGTGTTGTAAGTGAATCACATTATCCTGTCTGTCATGCAATGACCATTGTTCTATTTAATAAAGCTACAAAATTGATCATGTTTTTCTTTTTTAATGGGTATTACGTGTGAGTTGTTCTTCACTCGCCTGTATGTGTTGGTTTAGTGAGTAGGGTTTGGATCCCTTAAACATATAGAGTTGTGTTTGATTCTGGAATTTACTATTCACGTCTATGGAAAAAAAATATAATAGACCTATCCTAGGTATTAAGTGCTCAAATGGGCTAGGGATGAGATGGGACATCAGAAATTTCAGTAAGTTTAACCAAATTTGAGGAACTTGGGTGCGACGGGGTTCCACACCTACTTGTACTAATGTTCCCTAACTTTTCCTGACATTTCAGAAGGAACTCAGATCCTCTGCAAAAATCTGGATGATTGATAGATTAACATAATAGTAGTTAAACAAGAGAGAGAATATCAATGGTTAATATATCTGCTGCAGAGACAGCAGAGGATCTATGTTCTTTCAGAAGGTGGTACGCTATTGCTCTGTCCTTGTATGCGCCTGTGGTGGCCCTCGTGTATATGATATATCAAGAGCTTTATGGCCATGATTTTAGCAGTCAAATTTGATGGTAGTTATGTAAATCATGTTCCCTGAATTATTCTCAGTTTAGTGACCTGGCTGGGGGTATCATTGGCCAGTTCTGTTAACCAATTGATTCATAGTCCCTCAAGCATAAAGCCTGAAAGTTGTAAGCGCTTGGTGAATTCGGCTTGTGCAGCAGACAGTTTAGTTAGGAATTGGTATTTGTTTGATAAACTTTTGTACATTAAAACTTGCATTACCAACCAATGCTTGATGTTTAGATTGTTTTTCTGCTGCTACGTCTAAAGTGGTTAGTGTTTGTTTCTACCGTTGAAAGGAATTAAACTAATAGATTCACTGCACAGACAAAAGTGATTAAAAAATTAAAACTAAAGTTTGCATATTTGAATGTTGCCAAACAGAGAACATTGTCAAGTCAGGGTTCAGTGGATATATACGCGGCGCAATGCAAAAACTGCTTAAAATGGAGAGTGATTGATACACAGGAAGAGTTTGAAGAGGTTAGAAGTAAAGCCACTGAGGAACCTTTCGTTTGCAGCAGAAAGGCTAATTGTTCCTGTGAGGAACCTGCTGATATTGAATATGATTCCACTCGAACGTGGGTCATTGACAAGCCTAACCTCCCAAAAACTCCACAAGGTTTTAGGAGGAGCTTGGTACTTAGAAAAGATTACTCCAAATTGGACGCTTACTACGTCACACCTTCTGGCAAAAAACTGAGAACCCGCAATGAGATAGGAGCGTTTCTAAAAGATAATCCAGAATTCAAAGGTGTTAGTGTTACAGATTTTGATTTTTCTTCCCCAAAGATAATGCAGGACACCATACCAGAGATAATTGAGCAGAAGGATTCTGCTAACAAGAAAGCTAAGATAGCCAAAGGTGATGTTTGAGGAATACCATCTCAAGTTTGCATGATGCAAAGATGTTGATTCTGGTTTGTTTGTTGGATATTACTTTAGAGATTGTTGTAAAATCAAACCTGACAGCGTATTAAACGAATTTTGTTCATGCCCTTGTATTATATTCTAATTTTAATTTTAATGTTAATGTTGTTATCAGGCTTAAAATTAACCCAAATTTACTGCAACATTTACGGTTTACAAACATCAAATGTGCACATAACATGAAAGATATAAACTGTATTATTCTGCTAAGCACCTCTTCTTTTTTTCCCGCTTTTTAACACTCCCCCATTTTTCATAAAGCAATTGAGAATAAATTCGCTTTAGCAAAAGTGACTTGGGACCTGCACTCGATTTCTTGCCGTTGTTTTCATTATTTTTAATTACATGGAATCATTCTGTTGATAAAGTAGAGAAACAATGTTGACATCCCAAATTATTTACTTTTTTTGAATGAATTTCATATTAAACGGTAAAGCACTCTTACAGTTACATTAAGAAAAAAAGGTATTGTTCCTTGCAGAAAAAAGGAACCCTATTTAGTTGGTAGTGCTTTGAGTGGTGTTTGGGACATCTATTTAGGGGTTATGAGGGAGGGTTTGTATTCTCTCTCTCAATTTGGTAATTGTGGTAACATCATCTATCACTTTCCTTCTTTTAATAATACATCTTTTCTTCGCTGAGAAAAAGAAAAATAACACTTAATATCATTGTGTCAATTATTGATAATTAAGGAGCGAAATTGAAATACATAATATCAATGATTAAAAATACTTACGAGGACTAATAAATACGTAAAATTGTTAGAAAATAAATTTATAGAAGAACTTCAACCGTTATTTAAACATTATACATTTTATGACGTTCTTATCATGTTTATTTTTCTTCTGTTTATAAAATTTAATATGTTCTGATTACTTTAGTATAATGGCCCAATGATCTGAACTTAAAAAATATAAATACATCACATTTATACCGCGTTCCCATAATTAAAATATCTTCAGTACAATGACTTTTGCTATTTTATTTAGAATATAATAATGTTTAAAAATAATAACTATATTAAATATTACCATAAACTATTAACATTTTAAATTAACTTTTAGAGCTAATAGTTAAAATATCTCGTAATTTTTATTTTTATTTTCTATCTGTTCTCAATTATGTGATTGTACACTATTTTTTTCTCCATTAAAACGATTTCGAAGCACTAGATGAGAATGAAATTAACTGTACGAGTTCTTTTTGATGCATATAAAATCGAGCAGTCATGATATTATTGAATCGATATTCTATTTTTCATTTAACTTTCGGTCAACTTAATCTTGCTGCTTTGTTTAAAGGTGAGAACAGGGTAGAGAACAAAACAACACTCAAGTTTTAACTATACAAATTTTCTTCACTATAATTCTAGCATTGCAGTATTGTACACCGTATATATGACTTCCCCCAAAATAAGCATCAATGTTGTGTACAATAACAGTCATGAATCACGATGTCATCCCCCCAATCTGTTCACAGAAATGTTTCATGATCGCAAAATGAATTCCACACCAAAACTGTTGCAATATGAATCTTATCAGGCAGGCATCAACCTGCATCGTACTGCTCTAAACTCCGCTCGTTCAATGTGCTTTGCAGTTAAACCATGTGCGAGCAATGAATCTGGTTAGCTGTTAGTAATCACCAAATGGTACAACCAAAAATTTAATCAGGTTTTGTGTACTCAAGCAGCATGTGCGGGGATCGGTATATCTTCACCAGAGTCCAGTAAAGGACCTCTTCCACTCCAAGCTCACCTTCAGCTCTAGCAGCATATATATCCTCGCATATGGCAATCAATCTACACAAGATGCACGCAAGAAGTAATGTAAGTTACCGCATGATGAATCATAAATAAGGTAACTAACGATATTATTGTAGAAAAATGCATGTTCAAGGGAAGAGTGCGGAAAAAATATGATTGGTACGGCTATATCTTCAGGGAAGAACTCTGCAGTACCTGTCACAGGAAGGTAGGTTCTCATAGGGAATTCTCATCCTTAAGTCAGAGCACTGGAGTCTGATAAAACGTCCAACAGCTAGAACAAAAGTTATGTAAAGCCCCCATATGCTGAACTTGCTGAGTGTGTCACCGAGAATGCCCTCTGAAGCAGTATTACAATATTAGAAATATTGTATTAGGTAATATTATTATCAGGAAACAAAATGAACTATGGACACAGATAATTTCATGACCAACTTACGCGGTGGAGTCTCCTCAGATATTATGATTGCCATAGGTCCCGTCAAAGCACCACAAAGTCCACTCAAATTTGATCGATTAATATCTCGGAATGTCCACCACTCAAATTGCTCACGATTAATAATGAGATCAGCACTAACAGTATTATCCTGACAAATTGAAGTAGAAGTTTTCAGTAGTAATTTTAGATCACTTCTGGAAAAAGTAGTTGAATAAAAAACTGATTTATTATTCTCAATCATAAAAAATACATTCTGATACCCTCTATTTGTAATAATCTAATTATCCTAAAAAGGGAAATAGGGAAACTAGGAAAATAAAATAAAATAAAAGATTATATATCTATTTCCTCTAATTAGGAAGATTCTAAAGATATTATCTCAAATTATAACACTCCCCCTCAAGCTGGATCATACAAGATTGTGTGAACCAAGCTTGGAATAGTAGTCAAACTCAATTGTAGAGAACGTCAATAAACTAAACTGGACAACAATGGACAAAAGCGAACTAGCACAATGAAACTTCAACTTGGACAACAATGGACGAGGGCAAACTAGCACCATGAAACTTCAACTTGGACAACAATGGAAGAGAAATTTCCATCAAAAATGGATGATGACTTGCAGCAGCAAACAACAACAAACTACAAGAATAGATGAAGGGCCTCCAGTGGCGAACAACAACAAACTGCAGGGACTGGATTGCATCAATAGTGGCAAACAACAACAAAACTTCAAAAACATGATTTCCATGAGTAACATATGGGAGGCCTTCAAAGGCTAACAGCCACAAACCTGTAGGGACTTAACTACCCTAAACAACAACAAACCTTCAGGGACTTATCTGTCCTGAACAACAACAAGCCTTCAGGAAACAACTGTCCTGCAAAGGCTAACAACAACATACTTGTAGGGACTACACTACCCTGCAGCGGCTGGAACTAAAAGGCTAACAACCACAAACTTGTAGGGACTTAACTACCCTAAACAACAACAAACCTTCAGGGACTTAACTGCCCTGAATAGCAACAAGCCTTCAGGAAACATCTGTTCTGCAGAGGCTAATAGCAACAGACTTGCAGGGACTACACTACCCTGCAGCGGCTGGAACTTTCTCCTCCTCACGACTGAACAACAAAATGTGTAGGTGGTACAACTGGTGAGAACCGATCCGTACGAGAGACAAATCTGAATCCCATAACTTCGAAAGAGTCAATTTAGTGGGCGGTGTCAAAGAACAACTCTTAGTGAGCTGTTATAACAAAAGCACTGACGGTGAAGAGAGCCTTTCACATTAGTGATGGTAGAAACCAAAAAACACCAAATATCAAAGACACTTTGGAGGTCCTAAGTTCTCTACTGGACTACTCCCAAATGGTGATACTTACACTGTATCACAAAAGTACGGGCTAAACTCTAGCCCAATAAGAAAGTTCTCTGCAGGGGCTGAAAAATATTTCTCCTCAAGGCAAATAGCGAAAACGACGACTAATGCACTTCACGAGACACTCTTAATCTTGACCAAAGAAAATGCGGCAGCTTATTTCACAGCTACAGAAATAGACTTGCAAGAGAGAATCACAGAATTGTAAGAGAGAATCACAGAATTGTAACCAGATGGTGGAGACAGGCTTGGCCACAGGTGCTGGTGCATTTGACGACACAAGCGGCGGAGACATCGGCAAGAAGCACCAATCAGTGCCGCAAAAGAAAGAGGAGGAAGAAACCCATTGGTGGTGGCAGAAAGCCCATGAAGGCAGAGAACCCTTCTCAATGGAGAAGAAGATGACGGAAGCAGGAGAAGTAGTACTAGGAGCTGGCGCATCAGCGGCATCAGCAGCGGAGACGAAGCACTGTTGCTTGAGAAACAAAAAACGAATGAGGCTTGCGGCGAATAGTGAGAAGCAAAGAAGACGCAAATTATGCTATGGAAGGTCAAAACAGAGAGGAGGAGGTCCGGCGAGTCGACCGAAAGCGGCACGGTGTGATTCCGACACCGGGACAACAGCGCGTGACAAACACACGAGATCTGACGGAGAGAGGAGGCGCGTGACGACACGTGCGGAGGAGTCTGAGACGTCGACCACTAGGGTTAGGTTGCGCTCGAAGAGACGATCCAGATCCGCTGGTCACCAGTCGGAACTACGACGATGACCGGCGGCGGACGGTAGCCGGCGACGTACGGAGGATGGCGGCGGACGGTGACCGGTGGCGGAGAGCGACGGTGCACAGCGGAGTAAGAAGCGAAGGCAGTGGCCTTTCTTGGGTTCTTCGAAGAAGAGACTTTCGGTCAATAAGAATGCCAAAAGGAGCCAAAATTGATTGGGCATCAACAAATCTAAAGCACCAATTTCAACTACTGGTCCGAAAGGGAATGGGTTCGAATCCCATTCTAATCATACTCAAACAAACTCTGTATTTGGTAATACTGAAAAAAGGCCAGAATTCTAATGCAGAACTTGACTAAGGCAATTGGAGCCCATTAAAAACACATGTTAAAGAAGAGACTTTTAGAGGGCCGCCGGCGGCCATGGTGGCTGGCTGTCGGCAAACAACAAAGACAGTGGAAGCAGATCAGACAGGCTCTGATATCAAGTTGAAAATAAGACTGATTTATTATTCTCAATCATAAAAAATACATTCTGATACCTCTATTTGTAATAATCTAATTCTCCTAAAAAGGGAATGGGAAAACTAGGAAAATAAAATAAAATAAAAGATTATATATCTATTTTCTCTAATTAGGAAGATTCTAAAGATATTATCTCAAATTACAACAAAAGTAGTACAAACTGTCCGAGAAATGAACATCATCTCTCCCTCCCTCGTTGTGTCTATCACTCGTATTAAAAAGAAATAGTAATTTCTAATTTAAAACCAATTGTTAGAAGGAAAAATTCCAGCGTTTACTGGTAAACTACAGCACTATTGGCAACAAAAGATGATTAACTTCTAGCGGTCACCCATGTAATGCCAATAAGAAGTTATTTTCTCAATTCAAAGGAAGAAACACACAAACGTTATTTCAAATAAAAGAGGAAAGGGGGGCACTAAAAAGAAAAATGTTAGAAACAGACACATTTTCTAAGTCCTACCTTGCACTACTTTATTAATAAATAAATTATTAAAAACTTTGAATCATGGGAGAAGTTCAATATAAGTATGCTCCAAAGCATTCTGATTTTCACAATAAATTTGTTCCTAGTATATCTCAACAGAAAATATGAACTCAGAATCAGATTACCTCCTCCAAAGGTCTAACGTCACCTGAGCCAGTGAGACGGAAATATCTTGGATAAACATTATAAATCCTAAAGCTGTTTACAGAACCATTAAGAGCCATTTGAACATCAGACTGCGTTGGAAGATATTGAGGCTCAACAGCTTTTTCATATTTCACAACTTCTTTCCCTTTTGGCCTGTCCCTTGAAAGTATCCAGGTGAAAAAAATTTCCATGTCAGTATTCCATTCAAGGGACTGAATCAATCTGGTCCGGACAACAAGTGGAACAAGCCACAGTGTACTAGCATCAGCTTGACAACAAATCAACTGGATATCATTCTTATTATATGCATCCAAATAGCCAAAGGGATCGGAATTGACATTTGAATCTAGTTGATCCCACCGTAGTCTTTCGCATAGAGTAGTTTGATACAAATTCAACCTTCCACTTACTGTCTTGATATCAATCTGAAAGCTAGCATCTTTTATGGGGTTTGCAATGTTTGTCGGGTTACCACTGCTATACATCTGTAAGGAAAAAACAAAAATGTGCTTCAATGATTTGTTGTATGCTATTTGGGGTAATTGAAAAATTGTAATGGTCAAGCACATGAACACAAGTTTAATATGAACGGTTTCATAATGATATCTCACAACACCGTTATTTCCAAACAAAATTGTTGAAAACTTATCATTATTGGATTTGAAAAAAACAATTAATAAAAACATTGACTAACATTATTTTCTTAGGAATCATTGGAAATTATAATTATACCTTTACCAAGTGGTCATAAATAGCAACTTCTTAGGATAAAATATATTCTCACCATTTCCATAGTAATTAGGAAAAAATATCTTTAGAATCTTCCTATTCATCTTAGCATATTTTAATTTCATTTTTCAAAGGTTTTGGTTATTACAGATAGAGATGACGAGAGTGTAGTTTTTTTATTAGCATGATGAGAATGTAGTTGATGTGATTGATATTGTTGTGATATTTTAGGAAATTTTGGCTTTGATTCCTATTGTTTTTAACTTTGCATTGGTTATATCTTGATTTTATTACTAGCATATTGTTGAATATAGTGAAAACTATGTATAAAATTAATCTCTCTTGTGTTAAATATATACACAGGGTACTCTATTTATAATAAAAGAAATATGGGTTAAGGTCAAAAGATAAATAAGGAATAATAACAAACGAACTAAAGATAAAAGATAATATATCTAACACTCCCCCTCAAGCTAGTGCATACAAATTGTATGTACTAAGCTTGTTACTAATATAATCAATAAAGACTTATGAAAATATCTACTTCTGTAACTCGAGTGACACCGAATTGTTAATGATTTGCGAAGACGACGAAATACCAACCCAAAAGACTCTCCCTGAGCAACAAATCTAGGAGGTTGCTCCATATAGATCTCTTCTTGCAAATCACCATTGAGGAATGTATTATTGACATCTAATTAATAGAGTGCAAACAGAGGTCGAGGAACAACTAACAACCATTGTGGAGAATAATATTGGACGAATGTGGACTACCACGAAACTTCAACTATGATGACTTTGACAAAGAAGATTATCATCGATAGTGGATGGCGACTGGCAATGGCGGACAACAACAAATTGCAGGAACCAGATTGCCATTAGTAATTGATTGGGCCCTGCAATGGTGGACAACAACAAACTGCAAGGACAAGATTGCCATCAGTAATGGATGGTGGCCTGTAGTGGCTGAGAGCGATAGACTGCAGGGACTAGATTGGACCACATAGAAACTGAGACAACAATGAAAACGACATTGTAGAGAGCTACAAAATTCTCAATTGTTGACTGTACGGTGGTCGTCTGACTAAGACGATCAAAACCATGTGGTCATCAGTCAAAATTGGAACTCCAACAATGGAAGCGGTAGATAGCGACAGTGCCGGTAGCGACGGTAGACGGCGGCGCTGCCGATAGCGACGGTAGATAGCGGTGCTGCCGATAGCAACGGTAGACGGCACCGCTGCCGATAGCGACGGTAGACACCACCGCTGTTGGCAGTTAGGGTCACAAATCTAGAATGATATGTAAACCATTGCTTGATTTGTGTATTAAGTAAAGACAACTATGTTATAATAGAGATCTCCTTGTTTTGTTGATAGTCTAAGTCACAAACTATGATATAGGTGGTGAAAAGATCATGAGGAAGTTCTTGTATATCATGACATGTGTAGATATACAATTTGGGTTGTAATGAATTCTCAATTTGGGTTGTAGATGGTAATCTTTGGTTGTACATTCTTTATATGAATGTTTTGGAAGACGTCAACTGATTTTCCATTTGTTGAATATCCTTTGATGTATAGATCCATATTTAATCTATATGGTTTTGTAAGTTTGTGTTTGATGAAAATGAATTGTTTGAGGATAGCCTATGTTAATGTTTTCTTTTATATACATTTGTACTATGTTGAAAATTTATTTCAATAACTTACCTCTGTATGTCTTGTTTGTGTGGTGGTTTGTTATGATTGTTCCATGTATATGAGAAAATATAGGTACATGTGCATAAGCAACATCTAGCAGACATTAGAGATCCATTTTAGACTCTCTTTTGTATTAATTTATATTTATATAAATTTTGTTATGTTTAAGTTGTATTTCGAAATACTAAATTCTTTGTATAAGTCCTTTGTTGGGTTTCTAGTAAATATGATAATTTTATGTGGGTGTTACAGGTTGAATTTTTATTATCTTTTTGTTTTATGTTTTTCAATATCCAGTATGAGAGCTTTTAAAGAGGAACTTGATCATTTGAAAGCAATGATTGAATCAATGGCCAAGTCCTCTAGATCGTATACCGTACCCATAAATGGTAAGAGTATATTGCCCTTTGTCTCAGGGTGTTTGGATTCTTGATTCAAAAAGAACTTTTCGCATGACTTCTTTTCCTAAGCTCTTCAATTTGTATGTCAAAATGATGAGAGAACAACTCAATATAGTTGGTCTTATGTTTTCACCATTTAGAAACTCCTGAAATAACATTGGTTTGAAGGGTGTTCCTGTCCTTGAACTTGAAAATTAAAAAAGATGGCAATGGAGCCCTTTGGCTTTGATTTCTGCTACAAATAGGAGCATGATGCTAAGGTGCTCCACAACAAGGGCATTGTGAGCAGCGGAAGGGAGGGGTGACCACTTTGCTCACCACCCAGCGGCCCAAAAGCACACAATTGACACCTACGTTAATGACATTAACTATCTTTGTAATTCTCTTTATTAATATAAAAAGGTAAATCCATTTTACTATGTGGAAAAACTAATTCAAGGTCGGCCAGAAAAAAAAAATTCTCATTTTAAATCAGTTGAGAGAAAAGGGTCTTTGTATATTCTATTATGTAATAAAGTATATTACAACATTGATAATGTTCATATAATCTAGAGCAGTAATCCCTGTTCACACAGATAAATATCTAACTAATTAGGGAAACAAATCATCGATAATAAAATATAATAACCAATCCAAGATATAAACAGGAAATATTTTAACCAATTTAGGAAATAATCAAATATATGATTCTGGATATTTACGTTTAGTCTATTACTTACCAACATCGGAGCCCATATAACACAGATCAATACAAAGAAAAGGCATATCCCATTACAGCATTTGGTCATTTTTGTTTGCTTCTCTCCCTGTTTGTGTGTAGCTCTATTCAAAACGGAATCACATTTGACAAGGTACAAACTAGCATTTATGTCCTCCAGCTATCAAAACGGGGAAACCATGTTGTTAGTTTCTAAACCATGATAAATTGGAAGCACGAAAAAAAATCCATGAAATTAAACTTAAGCTTTTCCGAATGAGTTTTCAAAGAGCTTATACAGAGAAAGTTAACCTAAAAAGTGCTGCTAATAACAAACTTCAGTCAAACATATGGCTTACTATATCCTAAAACACATTCAAATAGCGAGAATAATGAAAAGAAGTCCTAATTTTCAATCCTAAAGTAACAGTTTTACTCCCTTATTTTGAAAAAACAATTTAGGAATAGTGGCAGATATCTCAAATTATATGCCTTATCCAAATAAACAATACCGATTATATACTCAACAAAGTATTGCCATTTTATTATAAAGTGATGAAATTTTTATCAACCACTATTTGCAGTTTGTCTTTTTGTCCTTCTGTTTGGATATGTTAGTGTTACAAAACATATAACCATCTCATGAAATTCTCAAGCAGCTGTCCTTTTTAAAATTGAATGATCAGTGACAAAAGAACTTCACCAAATATGCACTAAATAAACACTTTTCATTGGAAAATAGTATTCACAAATAATAGGGTAGCACTAAAGATAAATTAATGAAAATGATAGTTTATCAACGTTGTTGCTGAAAATTGTATTTGGTGAGGCAAATTTAACTTTTTGGATGAAAGATTGTTATTTTATAAATGATAAATAAATATTTACACATACCTTTAGCCAGTCATACATGGTCAGGGATGTAGTTGTGCATGACCAGTCAAGAACACATCGTAATTCATAAAGGAACGGCAGTGCTCGATAAAGTCTATACCCTAGATAATTGACTCTTGAAACTTCACTGGTCAAAAATTGCCTATATAGAGTGCTCTTGTGAGGAATACCATATTGAATTTGTACAGCCTGCAGTCCTAGAGAAACCGCCTTTGCAAGAAATATGGATCGGAGAGCAAACTGAGCTGTACGTTGTTGGGATGGCTCCAATTGCCAAGCATACTCTGTGACTGAATATGTGAAGAGAATAAGGTTGAAAATATAGAAAACCACTTTCCCCGTGGCAAATGAGCAGAGGTATATTATTCGATCAAGCACAATCAAGAAGAAGATAGCCTGAACAGAAGAATTAATTCTTATTAGAAATCTATATGAAATAGCAACTCTAGCCGCACGTGTAAATCAAGCATGCAATAAATCATCCCGTCATTCTGACATATGTAACAAAGAAACAGTGTTTCTTAAGCATGCAAATTATGAATTGTGGTCATTCTCTTTCAAAGTACTTAAATTTTAACCCTTACATTTGGGAAATCAAAAGAAACATTTTTCAAAGGTTCTGGGCAACTTTTTGGTATTATTAACATCATGAATCAACAATCCCAGAGGTTTAACCTAGTAAGTGAAGAAACATAAGAATAATTTATATTGGATGTCTAACATGCATAAGATGAACTACAAACCTCTCTAAGTTAAAATCAACCTATTCACCCCAATTTTTGGAGTAGATGAGAGATTCTGTAAAAGCTGAAGTGCATGGTATTAACTCTTAAGGAAGAAATAATTTCTTTCTTACTATTTATTATCTCCTTATATACTTGTTGAATATTTTTGGAAATAAGAATAACCTATTCGGGAACAAATCCCCGAGACTGTTGTGCCAGCAATAAAAGAGAGATACAACAAATATACATCAAAATGTAGTAGGAATAATATCTAAAACTTCCTAAGTTAATTCAGTGTTTCTTATTGTACTCTTCTCTTATAAGTGCTTACATTATAATAGAGTTATTCATATAAACTGTAAATGATACAAAGGTGACAATCCTCTATTACAGTAGTCCTAAATACAGGTCAAAGAATAATCAATAATAGGTGTCAGCTGCAACTGACTGACAATGAATTTATAACTGTCTAACCAAAACAAGTATACTATTTTGAAAAGTTGCACATCGTCTGCCTCAATTATTGATGTGTTGCTTATATATTTTTGTGGAAAATTCTTTCAATGTCAATTAGTTTTAAGATGAAATCTAACATGGTATCCAGGCTATAATCGATCTTAGTAAATTGAGTATTCTGGTAATCATTTGTGGAAGGGAGGTATTGGGAAGTTCCACAACACCTGTCTCATTTCTTTGGGTGTTGCTTATACATTTGTTGGGCAACATCACATATTGCCAATTGGTTTTTGGGATGAAATTTAGCAGACTATAAGTAGATCAAATGTGAAGATACAGAGATAAATAACTATAACACTTACCCTCTATTTTGAATGAGAGAAAGATGGTGGAGAAGGATAAAATTGAAATATGAATTTTTGTTCCTAGAAGTAAACTTTTCCTTCTATTTTCTTTCTGCTTTCTCTTCAAACAAAACAAAGGAAAACACAGCTATCTATATTTTCCTTTCTTTCTATTTTCTGTCTTCCCTACCACAATACGATTGTAGATAGGTTGATGCAAACAAGACCGTGATTTATTAATATACTAGGGAAAAACTCTTGTTGACCTTCTTAAATATGGAAGGATAAATTAAAAGTAAAAAGTACAGACATACCATCAACATAAAGACATATTCTTTTGGAAACTGGTCTTCAAGCTGATACACATCGAGAAACTCACTTTTATTTTTTATGACAGATTGATAGAAGATAGCAACAAGAAAGAATACAATCAAATCTGCACAAAATATGTAAGCATACAGATCAATTTCTCTCTTGCCTCCACCAATTACAGAAAGAATATGGTAAGGAAATCCCACTTCTTCCACCAAACCAGTACGCTGAGCTTTGAGGATTTCCTTGGCCACATCAGCTGCTGGAGTTAAAGACTTATTCCATTCTGTGGAAGAGCTGTCAGTTACAGGTGAAGCATACACAACTTCAAAAACAACCAAGGCAACGTTGGGTTTCTCTAGACTTCTTTCAATGCTTTGAACATTAACCCTGCTGGCAAAAGAGCAAAGATTTGGATTCTTTTCCTTGCAGTTTTCAGTATGAACAATTCTGAGCACCTGATTAATTCCAGATTCAATTTTCTGTGGTTGAATCCCATCCTCTGGCCAGAAGTTGACATCCAGAGAAACCTGAACAAAGTAAGGAGGAGATTCGGCTCCTTGTGTGAGTGATTTCCAATACCTAAAAAAGCTTCTAATTACCAGTTTTACCATGTTGATCATCTGATTTAGCAGATCCCATGCTCTATCTTGCCAATTATAACTAGTAGGATCATCTTTTGCATGAAGATCATTCCTCTTATACTTGAAGTCAGTGGAAGACATTAATTCATCATCTTTAGGTGTTATGGAACTTTGAATGAGGGTAAATAAATACACAAGAAAGAGAGGTAATGAACTGATGACAAATGAAGAAGTGATTTTGTGTGTTGGAAAACCTAATTCTCGTAACAGCCAAGGATCAATACTCAACCCACAATGCTGGATGACAATTTGGTATAGATACTGAAGTAAAATATATAGTTCTGTATAGATCAGCACGATAATCCAGAAGATGTAACTTGGACCTGTGTGTACACATAAAGCATACAAAAAGAGTGCCCCTATATACACCATTGATAGCAAACTGAAATTCCATAAGAACACAAGAACAAAGGAACAGTAACATACAACATCATTATTGGATCGCATCTGGTTCCACATATAACGAAAGATCCTTCCCAACTGAAGACTTGCGGCCTCAGAACTCTTATCAGATTGCATAGATAAAGAACGGTCCATATATATGTGCTGAGTTTTCTGACTCTCCATCTCGTCGTAGATCCTATCCTCAATATTTGTGTGCTTATTATTTGAATCAGAATCTTCTTGTGAAATATTCAGAAAGCTCACTAGGTTATTGACTGCCTGATTCCCAATGAACTGTACCTGTGAAACACCATCACCAATTAATTGCACAGCAGACTTGAGAGGGTTCTCTTTTGGCTGCCCTTTAACTTTTTCCTTTTTTCCTGAATCACTGGAAGCAGTATCAATATCTATTTCAGTAATTTCACAAATAGGAGGGTCCACTGAATACTTCATGTACTCTTCTGTCAATGGAGTTTCTACATTTGTACAAGCAGATGTTTCCTGCAGTTCACTGGGATGAACAGAATCCTCTCTTATTGCATATTCTAGTCTCCCCAAAACTTGGTCTTCTTTATCGGAGATTCCAATGTCATTATTTGATGTGAGAGAAACACTCTTTCTTCTTCTCAGACCTTCACTATTGTGAGAAAATCCATCAATACAATTAGTTGATCCATTCATGCTATGGAGTTGTATTTGCAAATTAAGCATTTCAGATTTCATCTTCTCCACCTGTAAATTACGTTGTTGTTTATTCTCTTCACTTTCACGATTTTGTTGTAATTGTGCAGTTTTCCATGCAGCCTTTTTCTCTTGCTCACGCACAATAGCTCCAATTTGCTCTGCTTCCAAGTAGCGGCATACATAATCAAACTCTTGCGAGGAAAACATATATGACTGAAGCGATACAAGCACAAAAATGATAATCTCTACAATTGCAGATCTGGCTGTTATCCGAAATCCATAATCATATTTATAAAAACCAATCATTTCATAAATGTTGTTCACTGTCTCACATTTCCCAGCACTTGGTCCCCCAATAAAAGGAGACTGATAAGCAAGAGAAATCATAATAACAGTGAAGTTGTATATGCGCAAGAACTTAAATATTATGTTCTTCTTCTTCAGTATTTCAAATCTCATGCGAAAGAATACCAGAGCAAAGGCAAGATAACCAAGATGCAAAATGTCATATTCAAGTGTTCCAGTAATCAATATTAATATCAGCACAAGGTCAAGAAGATGGCAATAACAGTAAAGCCTCAAATAGTCAAGAAAGGTCCACATGCTTTTAGTTTCAAAAGATAGATCTCGCCAAACAAATGTGTTCCTTCGTTGCGACATGATCTGACGATATGTTGATGATCCTGAAAAACTAGGCAAACGATCTGCACGAAGTTTGAAGCAAGCCAGCATGAATACCACAAAGTAGCTGATCAACATCCTGGGGTCGTCAACAATAAGTCCTACAACAGAAAAGACAGTGAATTGAACAGGTTATTGAAGGTTTCAATGTGCAAAATAATATATTAAATAAGAGAAATCTTATTTCTATAGAATAGTTTGTGTATAATTATTAAGTGTCATAGAATAGTTTGTTAAATACTTCAAATTATTTAAAACCAAATCAAGCATTATCCTAAAATAATACATTCATATTAAATACAGTAGTGGGAAGCTACTGGGAATTTTAAGAACTGATGTCCCTAATCACTAGTTTCAATCGGCACCACAGAGGAAGATGCTTCACCTAGGAAGAAAATGACTAAATATTTCAAGAGTAAAGCACCAATAGCCAAATATTTAAGCTAAAAGAAAACTGTCTAATGCCTTCACACACAAAAGTTTAGAAGTAAATATTAACATAATGATCACAGACATCTTCCATAGAAATTGCAACTCAGAAGGATAAGAGAGCCCTACCAAACCAACACTTTTCGCAATAATGGAAATATAGAGTAGAAATTTTCCAGCAGTCATGGCAACGAGTCTCACTTGAAGCATGAGAATTTGAAAGCTTCATATCCTTCCAGATTACCAAGTATTCCAGGATGAGAATGGAAGCAAACAAAAAGACAAACATAGGCCAGACTTTGCGTACTATTTGCCGATTGAGAAGAATACAAGCAGCAAGCAGTGCAATATACAGCATGGATAGTGCATTCAACAAGGCAAAGCTTACAAGGAGTAATGATATCATGTTTATCTCAAGTCCAAATAAATTAAACATATTCTCTATCCAAAATTTCAAATATATCTTTAAGACAGTCTTCTGTGTCTCAAATCGCTCCTTTCTCAAAGCAATAATCCGTTTCTTGTTCCACTTGTGACTCTCTTTGGAGCTTCCCCAAATAAACCCAAATGAATATTTTTTACCGTTACTGTCAGAACCTCCTCTTTTAGAGGATGGAGTATCAGGTGCTTGTGAAAGACCAGAGGTAATACTTTGCAGTGACTTGTCTGACGAGCTTTCTTTTACTGTAGATGGAGGATGTGAATTATATGATCCTTTACTTTCCTCATTGCACATAGCATCATTAATGTATGCATCTTCGGTGGGAACAAACAGAGGACAAGGTTCATCCCATTGTCCTTTGCTAAGAACTTCACTTGGCATCCTCTCCAGCCAACGGAAGACATTGTATTGAAGAGTACAAGCCACAATCACTAGAACTTTTCCCCTCAATCCAGATTCTAGACCCCAAAAGCCAGGCTGAAATACATGGAACCCTAAAAAGAGAGAGATATCAGAATATTTCTGCCCTGGAAACATTTTAGCCTGGTTGCCCAATAACTGAAAAAGATATTCAGCTGTCACCAGAAAACCTGTGTAAGCTAAGAATGATTTAGAGGGTATAGTAGAAACTTTTGGTAAAATGGAGCAGAAGACAAGGCCAACCAGATACAAGAAACCAAATGCACTAATTGAGCTTAAAGATGCATAAAACAGAGCAATAAACAAGATCTTCTGGCTGTGCCAAATAATAAATCGCCTGATAAACCCCAGGGCCCCTGGTTCTAACTGATCCAAGTGATCTTGACTGTTCTGTTTGTTATTCCTCCTCTCATAACTATAAAGTTGCATAACAATTAAGACGGCCATAGATTCCCAAACATTGTCAAAAGAAGATGCTTTTGAGTCATATCCCAAATAAAAGTAGAGATCTATTAATTTGGACAACCACATCTCTAGGCTTGAGAAGCTGCTCAAACTATATATGAAAATAAACACCAAAATTGCATACACTTTCAATGGAAGCCAAAGCTGTCTTTTCGTTCTCTCAACAAGTTGTCTTCCAATAATCCAGAGAAGGAGAAGTAAGACATAACCAAATGATATGTAATTAGGTCTCACCATGTATACAGTGAGAAGAATTGTCAGAAAAGCAATGTAAGTACCACATGATCGGTATAGAGATAGGAACTTCTGCCCAGTTGCACTCAGGTATGATGCTATTCTTCTTTCTGTAAAAAGAAAATATGACGAGAAAACAGGATCACAACAAGTAAGACAGCATCTGCAAAAGTAATTGCAGTACAAAGACATGGTTTTCTATAAATAGTAGGAGCATTCTATAAATGATGTCACTTATATGCTTAACAATTTTCTTATATTCATTTCTGGATATAATACTGAAGACAAATATTATATCAACCACCAAGAAGTAACACAAAATTAATTATACAATGACTATAAAATGAAAAATATAATTCAGAATGGAAGCACTATAAATGTTTTTGAAATGTACCATGAGAGAAACTTTCATCACTGTTTCTCACAGAGGAGGAAGAATATACAGACAATAGAACAGATTTGTTAAGACCAGCTTTCAAGATACCAAATCCAATAGGAGGGCTAGGGGCATGCTGTATGATTGCTGAAAATGAAAATAACATCTCAAAACCGTAGTTATGAATTGCACAGAAGCAAGCCAGTAAAGCTACTTCCAAGAAATCCCAGGCACTATCTTCTTCACGGAGACCTGCAACAATTTCATAGAACATGTTGTGAATCTCCCATTTCTCCATGTTAATTAATAAGTGGGAAAGCATATTAATATAATAGAATTGATATAATTTAAAAGTATGAGCAAACTAGAATACACTAATACCTAATTGCATTACAACTTCCATGCTTAAAGAGCCCTTTTTCTCCACTGCAGTTGAGATCAAATTAATTTGAAGAACATACAACAGTGAAAAATGAATCTCACATAGGAGAATCAGAGCCTGTCGTATCTTTCTACTGACATTGTGACTCAAAAGGTACATCAGAAAGAATATCACTGAAGAAAAGACAGAACAGAAGCTAATCAATAAACTAGCATAGGATAAGGTCACACAAAAAACTGCATTCCACAGATCATTTAAATGGATTCCTTGCAAAATGAACATAAATGATTTAAATACACATACTATATACAGCATGGATGAAACCAGGTTTCAGAGCAATGAGAAAGATCAATGCTAGCATGATAGCACGAGAGCATTTGCGCAGTCCCCATGCTATTGTTGCCACAATCAATACCTTAGTCTCTCCCTCCACTGTAGATAAGAAAGATGGGATGACGTGACACAAGAAAAATCAAATGTAATTAGAAATATTGTTCTTTGGATGAAAAATAAAATAAACAGAAAAAGAAATGATCCAAGTCACTCGTAGTACTATAGTGATGGTCATTAAAATCCAGTCAAATAAATCTGAAATTAATACTGATAGAAAAAGAATGCTAAATTTAATACATCAACAACAACTAGTACATAGGAAAAAGTTCCTTTTGCTAAAACAAGATTTTGGATATGGTTAGCTACTTGGCTTCCATTTGTTGTTCAGCCAACAATTATCAAGGTTTATAGCCATACATAAGTGCATCTGATAGGGTCTGGAAGGTTTATGAGAGGAGGAGGAAGAATAGAGAAAGTTAGAAAGCTAGGGGGAAAGTTGGTTAGAAGCCTAACTGTATTACTAGTTAGGAAGAGGCGGGAATGAGCTATTATAAATAGAACACTTGTATCTCTGTTTAGGCGGTTAGTATTCTTTGTGTAAAGACAGGACTTTGGCCTATGGAGGGGGTTAGGCTCCCATATAGATCACTATACTTGTACATTTGTTCTTTTGATAATACAGAAACTTCATTCTTTCTATCTGTTTTCTTACTGTTAAGTGTTTGTGAGGGGAGTTGGATAGGTTTTGTTTTCCAGAAACCTATCATTTGGTCCAACCTACCGAATCAATAGGGAGCATGATGGAGGGAAACTTGGGTGCGTTAGAGGGGAGAGTCGACGGGCACTTGAACATCGTCAAAGGGCAATTGGAGGCCATGGAGATTGCAATGGATGGGTTGAAGGCGGAGATGGCAGCGATGCGCCAAGACTCGACAGCGATGCGCCAAGACTTACAAGAAGTCATGTGAATCCTGGGAGGACGAAACCGAAACCAGGAGGGAAACTCATATGGGAGCCAAACGTTCGTCAACGAGAACCGGAGGGGTAGGCGAGAAGACGACGACGGAGGGAGAGAAGTCAAACGCCATGATGGGCAACACAGTTGGAGGAAAAGGGTAGATTTACCAGTCTTTGAGGGAATCGACCCGTAGAATTGGATTAATTGAGCTAAGAAGTTCTTCGAGCTACAAAGGGTGGCGAAGGAAGAGAAGGTGTGTCTGGCATACACTAGTATGGAGGGAAGTTCAGGTTATTGGTTCAAATTCTGGAAGGCGAAAGCCAAGAACCTTTCTTGGGAAGGTTTGAAGGAAGCCCTGGTAATAAGGTTTCGGGGCAGAAACAGAGGCACCATTTTCGAACAATTGGCGGCATCCAAACAGACGGGGACGGTGAGTACGTCTAGGATTTCGAAGTGTTGGTGGGTCAAACAAAAGGGGTGTCGGAGGAGCAGTTGTTGGGATATTTCCTCGCGGGTTTGCAAAAAGACATTTGGAGCCAGGTTCGAATCCATGATCCACAAAAACTCAATGCCGAAGTGCATAATGATGATAAATTAAAGATAATTGAAGAGGTGAAGGCTGGACAGGGTGGGCATGTTCATGCGGGTTATGAATACAAGCAGGAGTCTTATACTATAAAAATCACCTTATTGTTTCGGAAAAATCAGCTTGGATTCCTAAGTTCTTGAAAGAATTTCATGCTACTCCTGAAGGTGGTCATTCAGGCTTCTATCATACATATAGGAGACTAGCTGCCAACTTGTATTGGAAAGGGATGAAAAAGGATGTCCAAGAATTTGTCCAGGCTTGTGACACATGTCAGAGGCAAAAATACATTACAACAGCTCCGGGTGGTTTACTACAACCACTATCAATTTCGAAAAGGATTTGGGAGGATCTAAGTATTGACTTCATTACGGGACTACCAAGATCTAGAGGGTTCGAAGCCATATTGGTGATTGTTGATCGTTTATCAAAATATTGCCATTTTGTGGCCCTTAAACATCCTTATACTGCAAAGGTTCTGGCTGAAATATTTGTTAAGGAGGTAGTGAGGCTTCATGGGATTCCAAATTTTGTGGTGAGTGATAGGGATCCAGTATTCATGAGTTTGTTTTGGAAAGAGTTTTTTAAGATGCAGGGCACCAAATTACAAATGAGTACAACTTATCATCCGTAATCGTATACTGCAAAGGTTCTAGCTGAAATATTTGTTAAGGAGGTAGTGAGGCTTCATGGGATTCCAAATTCTGTCGTGAGTGATAGGGATCCAGCATTCATGAGTTTGTTTTGGAAAGAGTTTTTTAAGATGCTGGGCACCAAATTACAAATGAGTACAGCTTATCATCCGTAATCGGATGGACAAACTAAGGTAACAAACAAGTGTTTGGAGACTTATCTAAGGTGTTTTATCACCGATCAACCCAAAATGTGGATGCTTTGGATGCCTTCGCCAAAGTTTTGGTTTAACACCACTTACCATGAATGTACAGGAATGACTCCTTTTGAAGCTATATATGGGAGACCACCCCCCAAGATTGTGCAAGTGGTGCAATGAGAAGTGAGAGTTGAAGTTGTCTAGAAGGATCTTTTGGAGAGGGATGAGGTGTTAAGACAACTAAACTCCCATTTGCTTCGTGCTCAGGACAGGATGAGGACTCAAGCCAATAAGCATCGAAAGGAAAGACATTTTGCTGTGGGTGATCTATTGTTTTCAAAATATAAACTGAATAGGCAGTAGTCTGTCATGAGCAGGGTCAACCCGAAATTAAGTGCTAGATATTATGGCCCTTTTGAGATTGTGGAGAAAATTGGGGAAGTGGCATATCAGCTGAAATTGCCACCAAATTCAAAGATTCATGTTGTCTTTCACGTATCATTATTAAAGAGAGTCGTGGGTAAGTATAAGGTTGAGGAGGATCTTCCTACTAGGCTGGAGGATGATAAAGCAGAATTATTAATTCCTGAAGGGATCTTGGCTACTCGGGAAAACACAAAGAGGGGGAAAATTAAGAAGCAAGTGCTGGTGCATTGAAAGGGGCAAAATCTTGATGAAGCTACTTGGGAGGATGAAGTGATCATTAGAAGTCAGTTTCAAGAATTTAACCTTGAGGAAAAGGCTCTATTTCAAGAAAGGGGTATTGATACAGACCCAATCCTTATTGGGCTCAGTGAGCCCTTGATCCAAGAAGAAAAGGTCAAGCACAGGTGGGGCAGAGTATATAAGAGGAAAAAGACTAGGAAGGGTGACGTGGCATATAGGAAGGAATAGATTGGTTAGAAGAGAGAGAGAAAGGGGTGTGGTTGTTTTAAAAGAATCAGGAAGGAAGTTTTGGGAGGACAATTAGTTTGTATTTCAGTAGAAAGGGAGCCATTCTTGGTTTCTCTTAGGAGCTTGGCTCTAGGCAATGAGATACTCATATCTTACTGATTTTCTTGTTCTGCAGAAAATAAAAATCACCCATATTCCATTTGAATCTTCATTTAATCTTTTCTGTTCTTTAAAAACCTTATCAACAACCTAGTGAGACTAAGTATTGAAAAGAAAAAAGAGTCATGAGATCCCAGATGGGCTATATATATGGCCAAAATATAGCTTATAACAACTTAAGTAATCCTCGTCTTCTGAGTTAACTTTTAGTGTTGAGTTAGGTCTGGTTTCATAGTCTATCATAGATTTGATATTGACCACCCAATGTGCTAGCTTTCGAGTTTTAGACTTAACCCAAATTCAAGTGTGGGAAATAACAACCACAACAATAGACTTGAAACTCATGGGAACTTATGTTTCTAAGATGAATTACTTGAGTGAATTGAACTTAGTGCATTAGCTATATAAATGCATTATGGATTTAACTATAGTAACAAATTTTTAAAAATTCATTGTCTTAAGAAGTGGATTTAAAACCTAACTCAGTCCCACAAAACCAATTTGTAAAGTAAGGTTTGCACCTACTTATATATTCTAAATTGACCTTTGTTAGAAGTGGACTTGAGGCCTAACTCATCCTCACAAAACCGGCTTGTAAGGTGAGGTCTGCACCCACTTATATACTTTAATTTGGCCTTATCTCTAGTCGATGTGGGACTTCCAACACCCCCCCCTCACGCCGAGGTATATACATCTCGAGCGTGAGATTAGACATTAATGAGTGGTCCAATAGCGGCCCGATAATGGGTGGAACAATATGCCCAACAAACAACCAATAATGCTAGGATAGGCTCTAACCATGGCTCTGATACCATGAGAACTCAAGATGGCAGAAAAGGAGGATGAGAAATACTCTTTTGCATTATCACTTCTTAATATTTTGATTACTTGACCAAATTGATTCTTGATTTCATTCAAAAAGGATGTAAAGATAGCTAACAATTCAGAACGATTTTTCATAAGATAAACCCAAGTACATCTTGAATATTCATCAATAAAGGTAACAAAATATCTAAAACCAAAGGAGGAGATACGACTAGGTCCCCATATATCAGAATGGATGATGGAAAAACTAGAATTACATATTGATTGAGACCTTTTAGGAAAGGAAGATCTAACATGTTTTCCCAATTGACATGACTCACATTCTAAGGTTTGGAGACCACTAAGTTCAGGACACATCTTTTTTAATTTGGACAAATGAGGATGGCCAAGTCGATCATGTAGCACTTTAGGATTAGGAGTAGCAACACAAGACACCCTTGGACGAGATCCAAAATGGTATAATCCGCCAGCTTCATATCCTTCTCCAATCTGTCTCCCCGAACCACGCTCCTGTATAACAAAAGATTTATGATCAAAGGTTATTGAACAATTTAACATTTTAGTCAACTGGCTTAAGGAAATTAAATTAAAAGGACAATTAGGGACAAAAAGGACTGAGTTGAGATTGAGAGAGGGAGACAAAGAAACATGACCGACTCCTTTGGAAGAAGTTTTAGATCCATTTGCAAGGGTTATGAAATGAGGTTTTTCTCGAAAGGAAATAGATGAGAACAAAGAGGTATTACCAGAAATGTGATCAGAAGCACCTGAGTCAATTACCCATGAATTTTGACATTTCATAGATTGAGAAACGCAAGCTGTTGATGTATTGGGAGATTGAGATGGTTGTGCCAAGGTGTTAGACTTTAACCTTAAATACTCTTGATATTCATCCTCAGAAAACATAGAAGTGGAGGAC